>NW_026600687.1:140000-147500 GCF_029448725.1 Salvelinus fontinalis | reverse complement strand
TAGAAACCCATGAAACCCAGATAGAAACCAAAGCCAACATGATTCCTTCTTTAACATGTCAAGAGAGCCATATGTGTTCCACATAGCATGTTTCTCATTCCCAAAACGTTCTTTTCTGCTGAATGTCACAGTGTTAGGATGCTGGACTGGCATACATTATTAGACTAACAGCACCACCTAGTGAGTCTGAGGCCTTACATTTCTCCAGCCCCTCAGCTGTTCATCCATACAAGTGGCGGGTTGACCACTTTGCTGTTTGAATCCCATTTACCCCTTAAACGACTGTTTGTATGTTTTTTTTATGTATTCTTATTTCAATAACTGAAATATCTTATTATTATTATTATTATTATTATTATTATTATTATTTAACATACACTGAGTATACCAAACATTAAACAGGTGACAGGAGGACAGGCAGGAGGACAGGTGCAAGGAGGACAGGCAGGAGGACAGGTGCCAGGAGGACAGGCAGGAGGACATGTGACAGAAGGACAGGCAGGAGGACAGGTGCCAGGAGGACAGGCAGGAGGACAGGTGCAAGGAGGACAGGAGAAAGGAGGACAGGCAGGAGGACATGTGACAGGAGGACAGGCAGGAGGACAGGTGGCAGGAGGACAGGCAGGAGGACAGGTGAAAGGAGGACAGGCAGGAGGACAGGTGACATGGAGGACAGGCAGGAGGACAAGTGGCAGGAGGACAGGCAGGAGGACAGGCAGGAGGACAGGCAGGAGGACAGGTGGAAGGAGGACAGGCAGGAGGATAGGTGGCAGGAGGACAGTCATAAGGACAGGTGAAAGGAGGACATGCAGGAGGACAGGCAGGAGGACAGGTGAGAGGAGGACAGGCAGGAGCACAGGCAGGAGGACAGGTGAAAGGAGGACAGGCAGGAGGACAGGCAGGAGGACAGGTGGTAGGAGGACAGGTAGGAGGACAGGTGGCAGGAGCACAGGCAGGAGGACTGGCAGGAGGACAGGTACCAAGAGGACAGGCAGGAGGACAGGCAGGAGGACAGGCAGGACAGGCAGGAGGACAGGCAGGAGGACAGGCAGGACATGCAGGAGGACGTGCAGGAGGACAGGCAGGAGGACAGGCAGGAGGACAGGCAGGACAGGCAGGAGGACAGGCAGGAGGACAGGCAGGAGGTGATGGCGCTCCAGTACAGTAGGTGGCGTTAATGCACAATAACGTTGGATGCCAGCTGCCAATAAACCCCACAGAAGAAGGGGGGTGACACTGTCTAGTGTCTACCATACACCGGTAGACAGTGTCCTTCACCGGTCGAGCACTGTTTTCCTGCAGTTCTGATAACGACGGCGAGGGCAGGCAGGCGCGAAGGACACTGTACGGGTGACGACCCTGCTAGCTAGCACGGAGAACTCTGGCAGGCAGGCGCGAAGGACACTGTACTGGTGACGACCCTGCTAGCTAGCACGGAGAACTCAAGGAGGAAGGCGCGAAGGACACTGTACGGGTGACGACCCTGCTAGCTAGCACGGAGAACTCTGGGAGGAAGGCGCGAAGGACACTGTACGGGTGACGACCCTGCTAGCTAGCACGGAGAACTCTGGGAGGAAAGCGCGAAGGACACTGTACGGGTGACGACCCTGCTAGCTAGCACGGAGAACTCTGGGAGGAAGGCGCGAAGGACACTGTACGGGTGACGACCCTGCTAGCTAGCACGGAGAACTCTGGGAGGAAGGCGCGAAGGACACTGTACGGGTGACGACCCTGCTAGCTAGCACGGAGAACTCTGGGAGGAAGGCGCGAAGGACACTGTACGGGTGACGACCCTGCTAGCTAGCACGGAGAACTCTGGGAGGCAGGGAAGAAGAAACTCAGACAATACTTTTATTTCCCTTTTGACCCACATTCAGACGAGTCACAAGATGAAGATGTCGTGCTCTGGGTGGGGGGGGGGGGCGTTCGTGCAGGAACCAATGGGATGCTTTTGAGGGGGGGTTGTTCATGCAGATCCCGGAATGCCCACATGCAGGAAAGAGCCAAATTGCGGGCCGCAGTCACACGCTATTGCTATTGGAGGATGAACTGATGCATATTCTATAACAGGGCTCTCCGATCCAGTTCCTGGAGGTTTTCATTACAACCCTCATCTACCGGATTCTAATCATTAGCTGGTTTATAAGATGTATCAGGTTACAGATGGTGTTGGAGTGAAACCCTACAGGACGGTAGCACTCTGGGAACAGGGTAGGAGTCCTGTAATGACAGGCTATTCAATAGGCTACATCTGTCTGTACAAGCTTTGATTAAGGAAATGATGACGTCATTTTAAAATGTTTGACCAAATAACAATGTCAAATAGTCTTGTAACTGATGCTGTGACTGATTGACTGTAGATTCAAAGCGTTTGTCTTGTTGGTCTGAAAACAGTCACGTCTTGATAATGTAAATAACTCTTTCATAATGTGTAGAACTCTTTCACTCTTTTGGTCTAGACTACACTTCATACATGTGTCAGTCTCACTCTGTCTGTTCCTCTGTCTCTCCCGTAGTGTTGACCATAATGAAGAGTTCTGGGTAAACACACACACACAGACACACGCACACACACACACACGCGCACAGCTTCTAGTGAACATTAATGAATCACATCAGAGGTAATTAACAATGTAATGTGGGAGCAGAAAGTGATTACTGAAATAGACTATACGATACTGTTTCAGGTGTTTCAGGTGTTCTAGGTGTTCCAGGTGTTTCATGTGTTCCATGTGTTTCAGGTGTTCCAGGTGTTCCAGGTGTTTCATGTGTTCCAGGTGTTTCATGTGTTTCATGTGTTCCATGTGTTTCAGGTGTTCCAGGTGTTTCATGTGTTCCATGTGTTTCAGGTCTTTCAGGTGTTCCATGTGTTCCATGTGTCCCAGGTGTTTCATGTGTTCCAGGTGTTCCAGGTGTTCCATGTGTTTCATGTGTTCCAGGTGTTCCAGGTGTTTCATGTGTTCCAGGTGTTTCAGGTGTTCCAGGTGTTTCAGGTGTTTCAGGTGTTTCAGGTGTTTCAGCTCCATCCAGATGAAGGAGAGGACACAAGGAGAGGACACAAGGAGAGTAAGCCACTTCAGACTTTTGGGAAAAGGGTTGGGGAGATCACTCTTTACTCATAGAGGCAATCTGCAGTTCAAACATTAACAAAGATCTCACCCTGCCACTTGTATTGGGGGAGGGATGGGGTTGGAGAAATGTAACTAGTCTCAAATTCATAGACAGGGCTATGGATCCAAGGACCGACCATTCATGACATCATTATGGTAGTTGGAATGAAGCAATACAGTGTTTGTTACGATTACAAGCAGTGGAGTACAACAGGCTGACCTTTAGTTCTGATGATCTCTCTCTCTCTCTCTCAATTTATCTCTACTCTCTTTCTGTCTTTCTGTCTCTGTTTTTCTCTCACTGCTCTCTCTCTCTCTGCTCTCTCTCTCTCTGCTCTCTCTCTGCTCTCTCTCTCTCTGCTCTCTCTCTCTTTCTGCTCTCTCTCTGCTCTCTCTCTCTCTGCTCTCTCTCTCTCTGCTCTCTCTTTCTGCTCTCTCTCTGCTCTCTCTCTCTCTGCTCTCTCTCTGCTCTCTCTCTCTCTGCTCTCTCTCTCTTTCTGCTCTCTCTCTCTGTTCTCTCTCTCTGCTCTCTCTCTCTGCTCTCTCTCTCTGCTCTCTCTCTCTGCTCTCTCTGCTCTCTCTCTCTTTCTGCTCTCTCTCTCTCTCTGTTCTCTCTCCCATGTCTCTCTCTGCTCTCCCTCTCTCTGCTGTCCCTCTGCTCTCTCTCTCTCTCTCTCTCTCTCTCTCTCTCTCTCTCTCTCTCTCTCTCTCTCTCTCTCTCTGTCTCATTCTGTCTCTCTGCTCCCATTCTCTCTCTCTCTGCTCTCTCTCTCTGCTCTTCTTCTCTCTGCTCTCTCTCTGCTCTCTCTCTCTCTGTCTTATTCTGTCTCTCTCTCTCTCTCTCTCTGCTCCCGTTCTCTCTCTCTCTGAGCTGTCTGTTCTAGGAGCTAGGTTCTTATCAGTAATAGTGGAAAGTGTTGGACTGTAAGGGCAGCTGCTTCATTTCCCCTGTCACTATGGAGAGATAGTGTGTGTGTGTGTGTGTGTGTGTGTGTGTGTGTGTGTGTGTGTGTGTGTGTGTGTGTGTGTGTGTGTGTGTGTGTGTGTGTGTGTGTGTGTGTGTGTGTGTGTGTGTGTGTGTGTGTGTGTGTGTGTGTGTGTGTGTGCGTGCTTGCTTGTGTGTGTGTGTGTGTGTGTGTGTTGGTCCAGTCCAGATGTGTTTGGCGCTGTAGTTTGTCTCACGGTAGCTATGACACATCAATGGCAGAGACTCTCAGATGATTTACTATGGAAACACTTAGAGATGTTTTACTGGGAGCTTTTCTGGGTAGAACACACACACAGTCACACACACAGTCACACACACAGTCACACACACAGTCACACACATACAGTCACACACACAGTCACACACACAGTCACACACATACAGTCACACACACAGTCACACACACAGGGACACACACACAGTCACACACACAGGGACACACACACAGGGACACACATACAGTCACACACACAGGGACACACACAGTCACACACACAGGGACACACACACAGGGACACACATACAGTCACACACACAGGGACACACACAGGGACACACACACAGGGACACACAAACAGTCACACACACAGGGACATACACACAGGGACACACATACAGTCACACACACAGGGACACACACAGGGACACACACACAGGGACACACACACAGTCACACACACAGGGACACACACACAGGGACACACACACAGTCACACACAGGGACACACACAGGGACACACACACAGTCACACACACAGTCACACATACAGTCACACACACAGGGACACACACAGGGACACACACACAGGGACACACACACAGGGACACACACACAGTCACACACACACAGGGACACACACAGGGACACACACACAGTCACACACACAGTCACACATAAAGTCACACACACAGGGACACACACACAGGGACACACACACAGTCACACACACAGGGACACACACACAGGGACACACACACAGTCACACACACACAGGGACACACACAGTCACACACAGTCACACACAGTCACACACACAGGGACACACACAGTCACACACACAGTCACACACACAGGGACACACACAGGGACACACACAGGGACACACACAGGGACACATACAGTCACACACACAGTCACACACACAGGGACACACACAGGGACACATACAGTCACACACACAGTCACACACACAGTCACACACACAGTCACACACACAGTCACACACATACAGTCACACACACAGTCACACACACAGTCACACACACAGGGACACACACAGTCACACACACAGTCACACACAGTCACACACACAGTCACACACAGTCACACACACAGGGACACACACAGGGACACACACAGGGACACACACACACACTCTCACACACAGTCACACACAGTCACACACAGTCACACACACAGGGACACACACAGTCACACACACAGTCACACACAGTCACACACACTCTCACACAAAGGGACACACAGGCACACACACTCAGGGACACACACACTCTCACACAAAGGGACACACAGTCACACACTCAGGGACACACACAGGGACACACAGAGGGACACACACAGTCACACACACACAGTCACACACAGTCACACACACAGTCACACACACAGGGACACACACAGTCACACACACAGGCACACACAGTCACACACACAGGCACACACAGTCACACACAGGGACACACACAGGGACACACACACTCTCACACTCAGGGACACAGACAGTCACACACACAGTCATACACACAGTCACACACACAGTCACACACAGTCACACACACAGGGACACACACAGGGACACACACAGGGACACACACACTCTCACACTCAGGGACACAGACAGTCACACACACAGTCACACACACAGTCACACACACAGTCACACATACAGTCACACATACAGTGACACACACAGGGGGGACACACTCTCACACAATGGGACACACAGTCACACACACCACACACTCAGGGACACACACACATACACACACACACACACACACACAATACACACACACACATGTAAACACACAATACCCCCTTGGTCTTCCAACTCAAACAAACATCTGTGGAGAGGGAGGGCAGGAGGTATGGAGAGGGAGGGCAGGAGGGATGGAGAGGGAGGGCAGGAGGGGTGGAGAGGGAGGGCAGGAGGGATGGAGAGGGAGGGCAGGAGGGATGGAGAGGGAGGGCAGGAGAGGGAGAGAGAGAGAGAGAGGCAGAGAGGGAGAGAGAGAGAGAGAGAGAGAGAGAGAGAGAGAGAGAGAGAGAGAGAGAGAGAGAGAGAGAGAGAGAGAGAGAGAGAGAGAGAGAGAGAGAGAGAGAGAGAGAGAGAGAGAGAGAGAGAGAGAGAGAAGTCATGCAGACCTCACGGTCTCACTTCCGTATTCAACGTTTGTCCAGGAGTAAACGTATATGGGTAAAGTGACAGCAGATTAGGTTAAAACAGAAACAACTTGACGGTTGAGTTCAGGCATTATTTTTGACTGGTTACGGTAAGGAGACAGGTTTGGAACAAGGTTAAAACTGAAGGTAACAAAATTAGTGCCTTACACTGGGATTGAGGCCGTGGTCCTCAGAGCCGAAGCGCAAGCCTACTATTAGGCACTCACATTGCCCCTAGTGAACAGTACTCCTCAATAAAACGCACATGACAGCCCCTTGGAGTTTGCCAAAAGGCACCTAAAGATTATCTGGTTTGTGAAACCAAGATTGAACTCTTTGGCCTTAATGCCAAACTTCACGTCTGGAGGAAACCTGGCACCATCCCCACTGTGAAGCATGGTGGTGGCAGCATCTTGCTGTGGGGATGTTTTTCAGCGGCAGGGACTGGTAGACTAATCAGGATCGAGGGAAAGATGAACAGAGCAAAGTTCAGAGAGATCCTTGATGAAAACCTGCTCCAGGGCACTCAGGACCTCAGACTGGGGCGAAGGTTCACCTTCCAACAGGACAACGACCCTAAAGCGCACAGCCAAGACAACGCAGGAGTGGCTTCGGGACAAGTTTCTGAATGTGCTTGAGTGGCCCAGCCAGAGCCTCGACTTGAACCCGATCTAACATCTCTGGAGAGACCTGAAAATAGCTGTGTAGCGACGCTCCCCATCCAACCTGACAGAGCTTGAGAGGATCTGCAGAGAAGAATGGGAGAATCTCCCCAAATACAGGTGTGCCAAGCCAGTAGCATCATCCCAAGAAGACTCAAGGCTGTAATCGCTGCTAAAGGTGCTTCAACAAAGTACTGAGTAAAGGGTCGGAAAACTTATGTAAATGTAAAATTTCAGTTTTTATTTAAATTAGCAAAAAAGTCTAACGAACTGTTTTTGTTTTGTCATTATGGGGTATTGTGATGTCATTATGGGGTATTGTGATGTCATTATGGG
>NW_026600687.1:115000-135000 GCF_029448725.1 Salvelinus fontinalis | reverse complement strand
TAAGGTCCTGGGTAAAGGCCTGGGCCTGGGTAAAGGCCTGGGCCTGGGTTAAGGTCCTGGGTAAAGGCCTGGGCCTGGGTTAAGGCCTGGGCCTGGGTTAAGGCCTGGGCCTGGGTTAAGGTCCTGGGTAAAGGCCTGGGCCTGGGTTAAGGTCTGGGCCTGGGTTAAGGCCTGGGCCTGGGTTAAGGTCCTGGGTAAAGGCCTGGGCCTGGGTTAAGGCCTGGGCCTGGGTTAAGGTCCTGGGTAAAGGCCTGGGCCTGGGTTAAGGTCCTGGGTAAAGACCTGGGCCTGGGTAAAGGCCTGGGCCTGGGTAAAGGTCCTGGGTAAAGGCCTGGGCCTGGGTAAAGGTCCTAGGTAAAGGCCTGGGCCTGGGTAAAGGCCCGGGCCTGGGTTAAGGCCTGGGCCTTAGTTTCTATTAATCTAAAACCTGGAATTATTTTAAGATGGTCATACCAAGGATAATGTAGCTGTTTGATGTTGTATTGTAGGACCCCTGTAGGTTTAAAGATAACGTATCTATACATGTACAGCATCGCTGTTTGGGGTTTTAGACTGGGATTCTGGATAAGCACTTTGTGACATCATCTGCTGATGTTAAAAAATAAATACTGTACATTTGATTGATACAATATATGTTATATGTACAGCACCAGTCAAAGGTTTGGACACACCTACTCATTCAAGGGTTTTTCTTTATTTTTTACATACATTTTTTCACAGTTGTGGTATCTTATTCTACAATGTAGAAAATATTAAAAATGAAGAAAAACTTTTGAGTGGTATTGTATAAATTAGATGAAACATTGCATTTGGCCTTTCCGCTATGAGCCCATGAAACACATTGAACAACAGAATCAGACATGGAAAAACAGATGGTAAAAAAATATATCATAAGGAAGTATGTTTTGAAGTGGCTGTCAGATATCTGAGACATATAAGAAAGTTAATTTAAAAAATGTGTGTTGATTTTTCCTTATGCCATTGATGTGGAAGTCACTTCCATTAATTTTTCGGCCTGGTACTGGGTTACCTTCAGACGAGTCGCGTAACACTTGTAGGGACGTAGAGCAAAACGGAGAACACCATTGTATTTGTGAGAGTCTCATCTTTCAACATAGTGGTCATATTAGTTGTGTAGCCAAACCGTTAACCTGTCTAGCCCCGGGGTGCCGCTAGCGGCACACCCCCCCCACCCCCACTGAAAAGGCAGAGCCTGTCTAGCCCCTAGCCTTAGACACGACAGACGCTTTAGTTAAAGAACCGATGTCTCCTGGTCTGACAAGCAACGTGTAACGGCGGTCCTCCTTCTCTTCATCAGAAAAGGAGGAGTATTTATCGAACCAAGGCGCAGTGGAGTTTGAACACATATTTATTAACGAAAAAACACGAACTTGAATAAACTAACAAAACAACAAACGGTGTAGACAGACCTAGACGACGAACTTACATGAAACCAGAAGAACGCACGAATAGAGAAAACAGGCTACACAAAAACAACGATGAACAAAACAAACCGAAAACAGTCCCGTGTGGTGCAACGACATACACAAACACGGAAGACAATCACCCACAACGAACACTGTGACAACGCCTACCTAAATATGACTCTTAATTAGAGGAACGCCAAACACCTGCCTCTAATTAAGAGCCATACCAGGCAACCCAAAACCAACACAGAAACAGAAAACATAGAATGCCCACCCAACCTCACGTCCTGACCAACTAACACACATAACAACTAACATAAATAGGTCAGGAACGTGACACAACGCTGTAGCTCTTCCACCTTCCAACACACACAACACACACACACACACAAAACACACACACACAATACACACAAAACACACACACAAAACACACACAACACACACACAAAACACACAAAACACACACAACACACACACAAAACACACAAAACACACACACAAAACACACACACAAAACACACACACACACAAAACACACACACACACAATACACACAAAACACACACACACAAAACACACACAACACACACACAAAACACACAAAACACACACAACACACACAACACACACACACAACACACACACAAAATACACACACAAAATACACACACAAAATACACACACAAAATACACACACAAAACACACACAACACACACACAAAACACACACACACACACAACACACACAAAACACACACAACACACACACAAAACACACACACAAAACACACACACACACAAAACACACACACACACACACAAAACACACACACACACACAACACACACACACGCAATAGTGTGTTTCCTTCTCTGCCAGTAGATAACACTCATGGACGCACACAGATATGAAAGGCTGTTGTGGTGGATTGAGACATAGCACACAATACACACACACACACACTCACACTCACACTCATGGACGCACACACACACACACACACACACACAGATGTGAAAGGCTGTTGTGGTGGATTGAGACACAGCACACAATACAACCAACACACACACACTCACACTCATGGACGCACACACACACAGAGAGAGAGAGAGAGAGAGAGAGAGAGATGCACGGACTCGCAAACACACACAACACACATCCACAACAATTACACACAAAACACACCCAATAGTGCTGCTCTGCCAGTAGATAAATACAGTGTGTGTCTCCTGTGAGACTGATAGAATGTTCTCCATCGCTGTTGAAAGATGTTTATTTATCTTGATTTATTACAGTCGACATGATCACGTCATCCTCACATTAGCAAGTCAAATACCAAACTTGAAACATAAGACCACTTTACAAGCTCGCTGATAGCTACATAAACACACACACGCGCGCGCGCGCGCACACACACACACACACACACACAAACACACACGCGCGCGCACACACACACACTCCTCCGTCTCTTAGAGTGTGGGAAGTTGCAGATTCATGTGAACACCATAAACCAGCTTGAACTAGAGTATTAAAACACACACACACACACTGGTTGTATAAACATATAGATTTCTGTGTGAAAGGGGTTTTATTGAATATTATACGGCAGCATATCTAATGTTAACGTGATTTATTACCTCATAGTGAGATAGAATGACCACAGACTATAGAAGAGATGGAGGATGGAGAGAGAGGGAGAGGGGGATTAGAGTGAAGAGAAGAGAGAGAGAGACGAGAGAGCAGAGAGGGAGAGGAAGAGGAGAAGAGAGGGGGAGGAAGAGGAGAAGAGAAGAGAGGAAGAGAGGGAGAGGAAGAGGAGAAGAGAGGGGGAGGAAGAGGAGAAGAGAAGAGAGGAAGAGAGAGAGAGGAAGAGAGAGACGAGAAGGAGAGGAAGAGGAGAAGAGAGGGAGAGATAGAGGAGAAGAGAAGAGAGGAAGAGAAGAAGAGAGGGAGAGGAGAGAAGAAGAGAAGACAGGAAGAGAAGAAGAGAGGGAGAGGAAGAGAAGAAGAGAGGGAGAGGAAGAGGAGAAGAGAGGAAGAGGAGAAGAGAGGGAGAGGAAGAGAAGAAGAGAGGGAGAGGAAGAGAAGAAGAGAGGGAGAGGAAGAGGAGAAGAGAAGGAAAGGAAGAGGAGAAGAGAGGGAGAGAAGAGTGGAGAAGAGAAGAGAGACAGAAATACACACACACACAATACACACACACACACACATATTACACACACAATACACACATGTGTAAGTGTGTACTACCAACATTATGACCCCACTGGGTCCATATCTAATGAGTCTATCAGTTAAACCCCACTGGGTCCAGATCTAATGAGTCTATCAGTTAAACCCCTCTGGGTCCATATCAAATGAGACTATCAGACCCCACTGGGTCCATATCTAATGAGTCTATCAGTTAAACCCCTCTGGGTCCATATCAAATGAGACTATCAGACCCCACTGGGTCCATATCTAATGAGTCTATCAGTTAAACCCCTCTGGGTCCATATCAAATGAGACTATCAGACCCCACTGGGTCCATATCTAATGGGACTATCAGTTAAACCCCACTGGGTCCATATCTAATGAGTCTATCAGACCCCACTGGGTCCATATCTAATGAGACTATCAGACCCCACTGGGTCCATATCTAATGGGACTATCAGACCCCACTGGGTCCATATCTAATGAGACTATCAGACCCCACTGGGTCCATATCTAATGGGACTATCAGACCCCACTGGGTCCATATCTAATGAGTCTATCAGTTAAACCCCACTGGGTCCATATCTAATGAGACTATCAGTTAAACCCCACTGGGTCCAAATCTAATGAGACTATCAGACCCCACCGGGTCCATATCTAATGAGACTATCAGAGCCCACTGGGTCCATATCTAATGAGACTATCAGTTAAACCCCACTGGGTCCATATCTAATGAGCCTATCAGACCCCACTGGGTCCATATCTAATGAGACTATCAGTTAAACCCCACTGGGTCCATATCTAATGAGACTATCAGAGCCCACTGGGTCCAGATCTAATGAGTCTATCAGTTAAACCCCACTGGGTCCATATCTAATAAGACTATAAGACCCCACTGGGTCCATATCTAATGAGACTATCAGTTAAACCCCACTGGGTCCATATCTAATGAGACTATCAGTTAAACCCCACTGGGTCCATATCTAATGAGACTATCAGACCCCACTGGGTCCATATCTAATGGGACTATCAGACCCCACTGGGTCCATGTCTAATGAGTCTATCAGTTAAACCCCACTGGGTCCATATCTAATGAAACTATCAGTTAAACCCCACTGGGTCCATATCTAATGAGACTATCAGACCCCACTGGGTCCATATCTAATGAGACTATCAGAGCCCACTGGGTCCATATCTAATGAGACTATCAGTTAAACCCCACTGGGTCCATATCTAATGAGCCTATCAGACCCCACTGGGCCCATATCTAATGAGTCTATCAGTTAAACCCCACTGGGTCCATATCTAATGAGACTATCAGTTAAACCCCACTGGGTCCATATCTAATGAGACTATCAGACACCACTGGGTCCATATCTAATGAGACTATCAGAGCCCACTGGGTCCATATCTAATGAGACTATCAGTTAAACCCCACTGGGTCCATATCTAATGAGACTATCAGACCCCACTGGGTCCAGATCTAATGAGTCTATCAGTTAAACCCCACTGGGTCCATATCTAATGAGACTATCAGTTAAACCCCACTGGGTCCATATCTAATGAGACTATCAGACCCCACTGGGTCCATATCTAATGAGACTATCAGAGCCCACTGGGTCCATATCTAATGAGAATATCAGTTAAACCCCACTGGGTCCATATCTAATGAGACTATCAGAGCCCACTGGGTCCAGATCTAATGAGTCTATCAGTTAAACCCCACTGGGTCCATATCTAATAAGACTATAAGACCCCACTGGGTCCATATCTAATGAGACTATCAGTTAAACCCCACTGGGTCCATATCTAATGAGACTATCAGTTAAACCCCACTGGGTCCATATCTAATGGGACTATCAGTTAAACCCCACTGGGTCCATATCTAATGAGTCTATCAGACCCCACTGGGTCCATATCTAATGAGACTATCAGACCCCACTGGGTCCATATCTAATGGGACTATCAGACCCCACTGGGTCCATTTCTAATGAGACTATCAGACCCCACTGGGTCCATATCTAATGGGACTATCAGACCCCACTGGGTCCATATCTAATGAGACTATCAGACCCCACTGGGTCCATATCTAATGAGTCTATCAGACCCCACTGGGTCCATATCTAATGAGACTATCAGACCCCACTGGGTCCATATCTAATGAGTCTATCAGTTAAACCCCACTGGGTCCATATCTAATGAGACTATCAGACCCCACTGGGTCCATATCTAATGAGCCTATCAGACCCCACTGGGTCCATATCTAATGAGACTATCAGTTAAACCCCACTGGGTCCATATCTAATGAGACTATCAGAGCCCACTGGGTCCATATCTAATGAGACTATCAGTTAAACCCCACTGAGTCCATATCTAATGAGTCTATCAGTTAAACCCCACTGGGTCCATATCTAATGAGACTATCAGTTAAACCCCACTGGGTCCATATCTAATGAGACTATCAGACCCCACTGGGTCCATATCTAATGAGTCTATCAGTTAAACCCCACTGGGTCCATATCTAATGAGACTATCAGTTAAACCCCACTGGGTCCATATCTAATGAGACTATCAGACCCCACTGGGTCCATATCTAATGAGTCTATCAGACCCCACTGGGTCCAAATCTAATGAGTCTATCAGTTAAACCCCACTGGGTCCATAACTAATGAGCCTATCAGACCCCACTGGGTCCATATCTAATGAGACTATCAGACCCCACTGGGTCCATATCTAATGAGACTATCAGTTAAACCCCACTGGGTCCATATCTAATGAGACTATCAGACCCCACTGGGTCCATATCTAATGAGACTATCAGTTAAACCCCACTGGGTCCATATCTTATGAGACTATCAGTTAAACCCCACTGGGTCCATATCTAATGAGCCTATCAGACCCCACTGGGCCCATATCTAATGAGACTATCAGACCCCACTGGGTCCATATCTAATGAGACTATCAGTTAAACCCCACTGGGTCAATATCTAATGGGCCTATCAGACCCCACTGGGTCCATATCTAATGAGCCTATCAGACCCCACTGGGCCCATATCTAATGAGACTATCAGACCCCACTGGGTCCATATCTAATGAGACTATCAGTTAAACCCCACTGGGTCCATATCTAATGGGCCTATCAGACCCCACTGGGTCCATATCTAATGAGACTATCAGACCCCACTGGGTCCATATCTAATGAAACTATCAGACCCCACTGGGTCCATATCTAATGAGACTATCAGTTAAACCCCACTGGGTCCATATCTAATGAGTCTATCAGACCCCACTGGGTCCATATCTAATGAGCCTATCAGACCCCACTGGGTCCATATCTAATGAGCCTATCAGACCCCACTGGGTCCATATCTAATGAGCCTATCAGTTAAACCCCACAGACACCATTAATAAGACAACACTGTGTTGTTGGTCTGTCCTGGTCATTGGTCACGAGTGTGTCAGAGGGTGTATTGAGATGTTGAGGGGGTGAGGAGAGGTGGGGGGGTAGAGGGGGTGAGGAGGTCAGGGGGTGTAATGAGAGGTAGATGGGTTGAGGAGAGGTGGGGGGGTAGAGGGGGTGAGGAGGTCAGGGGGTGTAATGAGAGGTAGAGGGGGTGAGGAGGTCAGGGGGTGTAATGAGAGGTAGAGGGGTTGAGGAGAGGTGGGGGGGTAGAGGGGGTGAGGAGGTTAGGGGGTGTAATGAGAGGTAGAGGGGTTGAGGAGAGGTGGGGGGGTCGAGGGGGTGAGGAGGTCAGGGGGTGTAATGAGAGGTAGAGGGGTGAGGAGAGGGGGGGGGGTAGAGGGGGTGAGGAGGTCAGGGGGTGTAATGAGAGGTTGAGGGGTTGAGGAGAGGTGGGGGGTAGAGGGGGTGAGGAGGTCAGGGGGTGTAATGAGAGGTTGAGGGGTTGAGGAGGTCAGAGGGTGTAACGAGAGGTTGAGGGGGTGAGGAGAGGTGGGGGGGTAGAGGGGGTGAGGAGGTCAGAGGGTGTAATGAGAGATTGAGGGGTTGAGGAGAGGTGGGGGGGTTGAGGGGGTGAGGAGGTTAGGGGGTGTAATGAGAGGTAGAGGGGGTGAGGAGGTCAGGGGGTGTAACGAGAGGAAGAGGGGTTGAGGAGAGGTGGGGGGGTTTGGGGGTGAGGAGGTCAGGGGGTGTAACGAGAGGTTGAGGGGGTGAGGAGAGGTGGGGGGGTAGAAGGGGTGAGGAGGTCAGAGGGTGTAATGAGAGGTAGAGGGGTTGAGGAGAGGTGGGGTCTCCTTCTCTCTCACTGTCTCTGCTCTCTCTCTCCATCCATTTCTCTCTCACCTCCCCCTTTCTCTCTACCTTTCCTTCTCTATCTTTCTCAATCCTTCTATCTCTCCCACCTCCCCCTCTCTCTCTACCTTTCTGTCTGTCCTTCCATCCATCTCTATCCTTCCCCCTCTCTCTCTCTCTCACTCTCTATCCTTCCCCCTCACTCTCTCTCTCTCTCTATCCTTCCCCCTCTCTCTCTCTATCCTTCCCCCTCTCTCTCTCTATCCTTCTCCCTCTCTCTCTCTCTATCCTTCCCCCTCTCTCTCTCTTCCTCCTCCAGACTGTAACTCTATCTGTATTCTCCCACGTTCCCCTGAGAATTGAAAGGAACTCTATGGAGATGGTGTGTGTGTGTTCCACAGCCAGGGTCAGTTTTCTGGGTCAGATGTCTTCTAAAATGTACGGGGACTGTTGTGGAACTGTATTTAATGTTTCCATTTGAAGCAGTAATTTGATAGAAATTACACACAGTGTGTGTTCACTCACGGTAGCAAAATAACTGTCTCAAAGAGACGGGGCTCAACTGTGCTCATCATCAGATATGCCTTTCTCGAACAAACACACATACACACACACACACACACACACACACACACACACACACACACACACACACACACACACACACACACACACACACACACACACACACACACACACACACACACACACACACACACACACACACACTCACACATACACACACATACACATACACATACACACAAAAGCTGGAAGCTGTAACAGTGTTATCAGTCTCTGAACAGTGGCAGGACATCAGGAAGCTGTAACAGTGGGATCAGTCTCTGAACAGTGGCAGGACATCAGGAAGCTGTAACAGTGGTATCAGTCTCTGAACAGTGGCAGGACATCAGGAAGCTGTAACAGTGTTATCAGTCTCTGAACAGTGGCAGGACATCAGGAAGCTGTAACAGTGTTATCAGTCTCTGAACAGTGGCAGGACATCAGGAAGCTGTAACAGTGTTATCAGTCTCTGAACAGTGGCAGGACATCAGGAAGCTGTAACAGTGGTATCAGTCTCTGAACAGTGGCAGGACATCAGGAAGCTGTAACAGTGTTACCAGTCTCTGAACAGTGGCAGGACATCAGGAAGCTGTAACAGTGTTATCAGTCTCTGAACAGTGGCGGGAAGCTGTAACAGTGGGATCAGTCTCTGAACAGTGGCATGACATCAGGAAGCTGTAACAGTGTTATCAGTCTCTGAACAGTGGCAGGACATCAGGAAGCTGTAACAGTGTTATCAGTCTCTGAACAGTGGCGGGAAGCTGTAACAGTGGGATCAGTCTCTGAACAGTGGCATGACATCAGGAAGCTGTAACAGTGTTATCAGTCTCTGAACAGTGGCATGACATCAGGAAGCTGTAACAGTGGGATCAGTCTCTGAACAGTGGCATGACATCAGGAAGCTGTAACAGTGGGATCAGTCTCTGAACAGTGGCAGGACATCAGGAAGCTGTAACAGTGTTATCAGTCTCTGAACAGTGGCATGACATCAGGAAGCTGTAACAGTGGGATCAGTCTCTGAACAGTGGCAGGACATCAGGAAGCTGTAACAGTGTTGTCAGTCTCTGAACAGTGGCAGGACATCAGGAAGCTGTAACAGTGGGATCAGTCTCTGAACAGTGGCAGGACATCAGGAAGCTGTAACAGTGTTATCAGTCTCTGAACAGTGGCATGACATCAGGAAGCTGTAACAGTGTTATCAGTCTCTGAACAGTGGCAGGACATCAGGAAGCTGTAACAGTGGGATCAGTTTCTGAACAGTGGCAGGACATCAGGAAGCTGTAACAGTGTTATCAGTCTCTGAACAGTGGCATGACATCAGGAAGCTGTAACAGTGGGATCAGTCTCTGAACAGTGGCATGACATCAGGAAGCTGTAACAGTGGGATCAGTCTCTGAACAGTGGCAGGACATCAGGAAGCTGTAACAGTGGGATCAGTCTCTGAACAGTGGCAGGACATCAGGAAGCTGTAACAGTGGGATCAGTCTCTGAACAGTGGCAGGACATCAGGAAGCTGCAACAGTGGGATCAGTCTCTGAACAGTGGCAGGACATCAGGAAGCTGTAACAGTGTTATCAGTCTCTGAACAGTGGCAGGACATCGGGAAGCTGTAACAGTGGGATCAGTCTCTGAACAGTAGCAGGACATTAGGAAGCTGTAACATTGTTATCAGTCTCTGAACAGTGGCAGGACATCGGGAAGCTGTAACAGTGGGATCAGTCTCTGAACAGTGGCAGGAAGCTGCAACAGTGTTATCAGTCTCTGAACAGTGGCAGGACATCAGGAAGCTGTAACAGTGGGATCAGTCTCTGAACAGTAGCAGGACATCAGGAAGCTGTAACAGTGTTATCAGTCTCTGAACAGTGGCAGGACATCAGGAAGCTGTAACAGTGGTATCAGTCTCTGAACAGTGGCAGGACATCAGGAAGCTGTAACAGTGGTATCAGTCTCTGAACAGTAGCAGGACATCAGGAAGCTGTAACAGTGTTATCAGTCTCTGAACAGTGGCAGGACATCAGGAAGCTGTAACAGTGTTACCAGTCTCTGAACAGTGGCAGGACATCGGGAAGCTGGAATAGTTTTATCAGTCTCTGAACAGTGGCAGGACATCAGGAAGCTGTAACAGTGGTATCAGTCTCTGAACAGTAGCAGGACATCAGGAAGCTGTAACAGTGTTATCAGTCTCTGAACAGTGGCAGGACATCAGGAAGCTGTAACAGTGTTACCAGTCTCTGAACAGTGGCAGGACATCAGGAAGCTGCAACAGTGGGATCAGTCTCTGAACAGTGGCAGGACATCAGGAAGCTGTAACAGTGGGATCAGTCTCTGAACAGTGGCAGGACATCAGGAAGCTGTAACAGTGGGATCAGTCTCTGAACAGTAGCAGGACATCAGGAAGCTGTAACAGTGTTATCAGTCTCTGGGAGGCTAGCACTGGAGTAATATGATCAAATTTGTTGGTTCTAGTCAGGAATCTAGCAGCCGTGTTTAGCAATAACTGAAGTTTATTTAGTGCTTTATCCGGGTAGCCGGAAAGTAGAGCATTGCAGTAGTCTAACCTAGAAGTAACAAAAGCATGGAGGAATTTATCTGCATCATTTTTTGACAGAAAGTTTCTGAGTTTTGCAATGTTATGTAGATGGAAAAAAGCTGTCCTTGAAACAGTCTTGATATGTTCGTCAAAAGAGAGATCAGGGTCCAGAGTAACGCCGAGGTCCTTCACAGTTTTATTTGAGACGACTGTACAACCATCAAGATTAATTGTCAGATTTAACAGAAGATCTCTTTGTTTCTTGGGACCTAGAACAAGCATCTCTGTTTTGTCCGAGTTTAAAAGTAGAAAGTTTTCAGCCATCCACTGCCTTATGTCTGAAACACAGGCTTCTAGTGAGGACAATTTTGGGGCTTCACCATGTTTCATTGAAATGTACAGCTGTGTGTCATCCGCATAGCAGTGAAAGTTAACATTATGTTTTCGAATGATATCCCCAAGAGGTCAAATATATAGTGAAAACAATAGTGGTCCTAAAACGAAACCCTAAAAGGACAGACAATTCACAGAGACAAACTAATATCTTTCCGACAGAGAAAGATCTAAACCAGGCCAGAACTTGTCCGTGTAGAACAATTTGGGTTTCCAATCTCTCCAAAAGAATGTGGTGATCGAAAAAGCAGCACTAAGGTCTAGGAGCACGAGGACAGATGAAAAACAGAGAGTAGCAGCAGCGTAAAACAGGGGTTTGGGGGGACGGGGGACGGACAACACAATGCAAATAGTCCGGGTAGCCATTTGATTACCTGTTCAGGAGTCTTATGGCTTGGGGGTAAAAAGTTGTTGAGAAGCCTTTTGGTCCTAGACTTGGCACTCCGGTACCGCTTGCCATGAGGTAGTAGAGAGAACAGTCTATGACTGGGGTGGCTGGGGTCTTTGACCATTTTTAGAGCCTTCCTCTGATACCGCCTGGTATAGAGGTCCTGGATGGCAGGCAGCTTTGCCCCAGTGATGCACTGGGCCGTACGCACTACCCTCTGTAGTGTCTTGCGGTCGGAGACAGAGTAAGCCTTCTTTGCAGGTAACATTTCATTGAGGAGTTATTTCTACTATCATGAGAAACAGCCAGATTACATTAATATTGATGTTAAATATATGTATTGTATATGTATGGAAATAAATTATTCATCTGTTATTAATTATTATTCGGCTGTATGGATTAATTTCCTTTTTTGTCAACAATGTGGCATTAACCTCTCTCTCTCTCACTTTCTCTCTCTCTCGCTCTCTCTCTCTCTGAGTCATGGGAAAATGTAGACACATCACCTCTAGCCCTGTAATTAGTGTGTGTGTGTGTGCATGCGTGTGTGTGTGTGTGTGATATATCTCCTGTTCACTAAACACTGATTAGATCTGTGTCGGCTGCCACCCAAATGAAACAAACAGCCATTCATTTATTTCCTCTCTTTTCCTCCTCCTCCCATCCTCCTCTCCGCCTCCTCTCCTCTTCCTGTTCCTCTCCTCCCACGCTCCTCCTCTCCTTTTCCTGTTCCTCTCCTCCTCTCCGCCTCCTCTCCTTTTCCTGTTCCTCTCCTCCTCTCCCCTCCTCTCCACTTCCTGTTCCTCTCCTCCTCTCTGCCTCCTCTCCACTTCCTGTTCCTCTCCTCCTCTCCCCTCCTCTCCACTTCCTGTTCCTCTCCTCCTCTCTGCCTCCTCTCCACTTCCTGTTCCTCTCCTCCTCTCCGCCTCCTCTCCACTTCCTGTTCCTCTCCTCCTCTCCGCCTCCTCTCCACTTCCTACTCCTCTCCTCCTCTCTGCCTCCACTCCACTTCCTGTTCCTCTCCTCCTCTCTGCCTCCTCTCCTTTTCCTGTTCCTCTCCTCCCATGCTACTCCTCTCCTTTTCCTGTTCCTCTCCTCCTCTCCGCCTCCTCTCCTTTTCCTGTTCCTCCCCTCCTCTCCCCTCCTGTCCACTTCCTGTTCCTCTCCTCCTCTCCGCCTCCTCTCCACTTCCTGTTCCTCTCCTCCTCTCCGCCTCCTCTCCACTTCCTGTTCCTCTCCTCCTCTCCGCCTCCTCTCCACTTCCTGTTCCTCTAGTCCTCTCCGCCTCCTCTCCACTTCCTGTTCCTCTCCTCCCCTCACTTCCTGTTCCTAGCCTCCTCTCCTCTCCTCTCCACTTCCTGTTCCTCTAATCCTCTCCACCTCCTCTCCTCTTCCTGTTCCTCTCCTCCTCTCCGCCTCCCCTTTTCCTGTTCCTCTCCTCCTCTCCCCTCCTCTCCACTTCCTGTTCCTATCCTCCTCTCCGCCTCCTCTCCACTTCCGGTTCCTCTCCTCCTCTCCGCCTCCTCTTCTCTTCCTGTTCCTCTCCTCCTCTCCGCCTCCTCTCCTTTTCCTGTTCCTCTCCTCCTCTCCTCTTCCTCTTCCTGTTCCTCTCCTCCTCTCCTCTCCTCTCCTCTTCCTGTTCCTCTCCTCCTCTCCTCTTCCTGTTTCTCTCCTCCCCTCCTCCTCCTCCTCTCCTCTTCCTGTTCCTCTCCTCCTCTCCCCTCCTCTCTTCTTCCTGTTCCTCTCCTCCCCTCCTCCTCCTCTCCACTTCCTGTTCCTCTCCTCCTCCCCGCCTCCTCTCCACTTCCTGACCCTCTCCTCCTCTCCGCCTCCTCTCACTTCCTGTTCCTCTCCTCCTCTCCGCCTCCTCTCCACTTCCTGTTCCTCTCCTCCTCTCCCCTCCTCTCCTCTTCCTGTTCCTCTCCTCCTCTCCCCTCCTCTCCTCCTCCTGTTCTTCTCCTCCTCTCCCCTCCTCTCCTCTTCCTGTTCCTCTCCTCCTCTCCCCTCCTCTCCTCTTCCTGTTCCTCGCCTCCTCTCCCCTCCTCTCCTCTTCCTGTTCCTCTCCTCCTCTCCCCACCTCTCCTCTTCCTGTTCCTCTCTTCCACTCCTTCCGCTCCTCCTCTCCCGTCCTCTCCTCTTCCTGTTCCTCCCCTCCTCTCCTCTCCTCTTCCTGTTCCTCTCCTCCTCTCCCCTCCTCTCCTCTTCCTGTTCCTCTCCTCCTCTCCCCTCCTCTCCACTTCCTGTTCCTCTCCTCCTCTCCCCTCCTCTTCCTGTACCTCTCCCCTCCTCTCCCCTCCTCTCCTCTTCCTGTTCCTCTCCTCCCCTCCTCTCCTCTTCCTCTTCCTGTTCCTCTCCTCCTCTCCCCTCCTCTTCCTCTTCCTGTTCCTCCCCTCCTCTCCTCTTCCTCTTCCTGTTCCTCTCCTCCTCTCCCCTCCTCTTCCTCCTCCTGTTCCTCTCTTCCACTCCTTCCTCTCCTCCTCTCTCCTCCTCTCCTCTTCCTGTTCTTCTCCTCCTCTCCTCTCCTCTCCTCTTCCTGTTCCTCTCCTCCTCTCCCCTCCTCTCCTCTTCCTGTTCCTCTCCTCCTCTCCCCTCATCTCGTCTTCTTGTTCCTCTCCTCCTCTCCCCTCCCCTCCTCTCCTCTTCCTGTTCCTCTCTTCCACTCCTTCCTTTCCTCCTCTCCCCTCCTCTCCTCTTCCTGTTCCTCTCCTCCTCTCCTCTTCCTGTTCCTCTCCTCCTCTCCCCTCCTCTCCTCTTCCTGTTCCTCTCCTCCTCTCCCCTCATCTCGTCTTCCTGTTCCTCTCCTCCTCTCCCCTCCTCTCCTCTTCCTGTTCCTCTCTTCCACTCCTTCCTCGCCTCCTCTCCCCTCCATCCTCTTCCTGTTCCTCTCCTAATCTCCTCTCCTCTTCCTGTTCCTCTCCTCCTCTCCCCACCTCTCCTCTTCCTGTTCCTCTCTTCCACTCCTTCCGCTCCTCCTCTCCCGTCCTCTCCTCTTCCTGTTCCTCCCCTCCTCTCCTCTCCTCTTCCTGTTCCTCTCCTCCTCTCCCCTCCTCTCCTCTTCCTGTTCCTCTCCTCCTCTCCCCTCCTCTCCACTTCCTGTTCCTCTCCTCCTCTCCCCTCCTCTTCCTGTACCTCTCCCCTCCTCTCCCCTCCTCTCCTCTTCCTGTTCCTCTCCTCCCCTCCTCTCCTCTTCCTCTTCCTGTTCCTCTCCTCCTCTCCCCTCCTCTTCCTCTTCCTGTTCCTCCCCTCGTCTCCTCTTCCTATTCCTGTTCCTCTCCTCCTCTCCCCTCCTCTTCCTCCTCCTGTTCCTCTCTTCCACTCCTTCCTCTCCTCCTCTCTCATCCTCTCCTCTTCCTGTTCTTCTCCTCCTCTCCTCTCCTCTCCTCTTCCTGTTCCTCTCCTCCTCTCCCCTCCTCTCCTCTTCCTGTTCCTCTCCTCCTCTCCCCTCATCTCGTCTTCTTGTTCCTCTCCTCCTCTCCCCTCCCCTCCTCTCCTCTTCCTGTTCCTCTCTTCCACTCCTTCCTCTCCTCCTCTCCCCTCCTCTCCTCTTCCTGTTCCTCTCCTCCTCTCCTCTTCCTGTTCCTCTCCTCCTCTCCACTCCTCTCCTCTTCCTGTTCCTCTCCTCCTCTCCCCTCATCTCGTCTTCCTGTTCCTCTCCTCCTCTCCCCTCCTCTCCTCTTCCTGTTCCTCTCCTCCTCTCCCCTCCTCTTCCTCTTCCTGTTCCTCTCTTCCACTCCTTCCTCGCCTCCTCTCCCCTCCATCCTCTTCCTGTTCCTCTCCTAATCTCCTCTCCTCTCCTCTTCCTGTTCCTCTCCTCCTCTCCCCTCCTCTCCTCTTCCTGTTCCTCTCCTCCTCTCTCCTCCTCTCCTCCTCCTGTTCTTCTCCTCCTCTCCCCTCCTCTCCTCTTCCCGTTCCTCTCCTCCTCTCCCCTCCTCTCCTCTTCCTGTTCCTCGCCTCCTCTCCCCTCCTCTCCTCTTCCTGTTCCTCTCCTCCTCTCCCCTCCTCTCGTCTTCCTGTTCCTCTCCTCCTCTCCCCACCTCTCCTCTTCCTGTTCCTCTCTTCCACTCCTTCCTCTCCTCCTCTCCCGTCCTCTCCTCTTCCTGTTCCTCCCCTCCTCTCCTCTCCTCTTCCTGTTCCTCTCCTCCTCTCCCCTCCTCTCCTCTTCCTGTTCCACTCCTCCTCTCCCCTCCTCTCCACTTCCTGTTCCTCTCCTCCTCTCCCCTCCTCTTCCTGTACCTCTCCCCTCCTCTCCCCTCCTCTCCTCTTCCTGTTCCTCTCCTCCCCTCCTCTCCTCTTCCTCTTCCTGTTCCTCTCCTCCTCTCCCCTCCTCTTCCTCTTCCTGTTCCTCTCCTCCTCTCCCCTCCTCTTCCTGTACCTCTCCCCTCCTCTCCCCTCCTCTCCTCTTCCTGTTCCTCTCCTCCCCTCCTCTCCTCTTCCTATTCCTGTTCCTCTCCTCCTCTCCCCTCCTCTTCCTCTTCCTGTTCCTCTCTTCCACTCCTTCCTCTCCTCCTCTCCCCTCCTCTCCTCTTCCTGTTCTTCTCCTCCTCTCCTCTCCGCTCCTCTTCCTGTTCCTCTCCTCCTCTCCCCTCCTCTCCTCTTCCTGTTCCTCTCCTCCTCTCCCCTCATCTCGTCTTCCTGTTCCTCTCCTCCTCTCCCCTCCTCTCCTCTTCCTGTTCCTCTCTTCCACTCCTTCCTCTCCTCCTCTCCCCTCCTCTCCTCTTCCTGTTCCTCTCCTCCTCTCCTCTTCCTTTTCCTCTCCTCCTCTCTCCTCCTCTCCTCTTCCTGTTCATCTCCTCCTCTCCCCTCATCTCGTCTTCCTGTTCCTCTCCTCCTCTCCCCTCCTCTCCTCTTCCTCTTCCTCTCCTCCTCTCCCCTCCTCTTCCTCTTCCTGTTCCTCTCTTCCACTCCTTCCTCTCCTCCTCTCCCCTCCATCCTCTTCCTGTTCCTCTCCTCCTCTCCTCTCCTCTCCTCTTCCTGTTCCTCTCCTCCTCTCCCCTCCTCTCCTCTTCCTGTTCCTCTCCTCCTCTCCCCTCCTCTTCCTCTTCCTGTTCCTCTCCCACTCCTTCCTCTCCTCCTCTCCCCTCCTCTCCTCTTCCTGTTCCTATCCTCCTCTCCTCATCTCGTCTTCCTGTTCCTCCCCTCCTCTCCCCTCCTCTTCCTCTTCCTGTTCTTCTCTTCCACTCCTTCCTCTCCTCTTCTCCCCTTCTCTCCTCTTCCTGTTCCTCCCTCCTCTCTCCTCCTCTCGTCTTCCTGTTCCCCTCCTCCTCTCCCCTCCTCTCCTCTTCCTGTTCCTCTCCTCCACTCCTTATTCTCTTCCTGTTCCTCTCCTCCTCTCCCCTCCTCTCCTCTTCCTGTTCCTCTCTTCCACTCCTTCCTCTCCTCCTCTCCCCTCCTCTCCTCTTCCTGTTCCTCTCCTCCTCTCCTCTTCCTGTTCCTCTCCTCCTCTCCCCTCCTCTCCTCTTCCTGTTCCTCTCCTCCTCTCCCCTCATCTCGTCTTCCTGTTCCTCTCCTCCTCTCCCCTCCTCTCCTCTTCCTCTTCCTCTCCTCCTCTCCCCTCCTCTTCCTCTTCCTGTTCCTCTCTTCCACTCCTTCCTCTCCTCCTCTCCCCTCCATCCTCTTCCTGTTCCTCTCCTCCTCTCCTCTCCTCTCCTCTTCCTGTTCCTCTCCTCCTCTCCCCTCCTCTCCTCTTCCTGTTCCTCTCCTCCTCTCCCCTCCTCTTCCTCTTCCTGTTCCTCTCCCACTCCTTCCTCTCCTCCTCTCCCCTCCTCTCCTCTTCCTGTTCCTATCCTCCTCTCCTCATCTCGTCTTCCTGTTCCTCCCCTCCTCTCCCCTCCTCTTCCTCTTCCTGTTCTTCTCTTCCACTCCTTCCTCTCCTCTTCTCCCCTTCTCTCCTCTTCCTGTTCCTCCCTCCTCTCTCCTCCTCTCGTCTTCCTGTTCCCCTCCTCCTCTCCCCTCCTCTCCTCTTCCTGTTCCTCTCCTCCACTCCTTATTCTCTTCCTGTTCCTCTCTTCCTCTCCCCTCCTCTCCTCTTCCTCTTCCTGCTCCTCCTCTCCTCCTCTCTCTTCCGTTAATTCCACTTTTTCTTCCTCCTTCTGAGAGATGTTATCATCGGCATGTTGTACACACACACACACACACACACACACACACACACACACACACACACACACACACACACACACACACACACACACACACACACACACACACACACACACACACACACTGCTCATGGACATTGAAATGTGAAATGTGTGAAATTAGTCCAAAAATGTATTAGATTCTTATCATTTGTAGAAATAAACTAAAGATGGGGGAGATCGGGAGAGAGAGGAAGAGGGGGAGGAGAAAGAGAGAGAGAGAGATAGAAGAGGGGGAGGAGAAAGAGAGAGAGAAGAAGAGAGGGAGGGCGAGAGAGAGAGAGAAGAAGAGAGGGAGGGCGAGAGAGAGAGAGAAGAAGAGGGAGGGGAAAGAGAGAAAGAGAGAAGAAGAAAGAGAGGAGAAAGCGAGAGAAAAAGTGAGGGAGGAGAAAGAGAGAGAGAGAAGAAGAGAGGGAGGAGAAGGAGAGAGAAGAAGAAAAATAGGAGAAAGAGAGAGAGAGAAGAAGAGAGAGATGAGGAAGAGAGAAAGAGAGAGAGAACTGATCATGTGCTACATTCATCTGACGCCACATTCCACAACTTCAACCCTTCTAATCCTCCACACACACACACACACACACACACACACACACACACACACACACACACACACACACACACACACACACACACACACACACACACACACACACACAAAGTATTGTAAAGCTAACCATGTGTGTATAGACAATTCAGCCCCATTCAAAATCCTATTTTCCCTAACCCCTAAACCTAACCTTAACCTTAACCCTAACCTTAACCCAAAAACCTAACATTAACCCTAACCTTAACCTTAATCCTAACCTTAACCCAAAAACCTAACCTAACCTTAACCCTAACCTTAACCTAAACCCTAACCTTAACACAAGAACCTAACCTTAACCCTAACCCTAACCTTAACCCAAAAACCTTACATTAACCTAAAAACCTAACCTTAACCCAAAAACCTAACCTTAACCCAAAAACCTAACCTTAACCCTAAACCTAACCCTAAAACTCTCACACACACACACACACACACACACATACACAGTCTGTCTCTAACAAGATAAGCTTTGTTAATTGATCCTAAGCATGAAATGATGACTGACTTGCGGTCAAACAACGAAATAGCATGCAGTGTGTGTGTGTGTGTGTGTGTGTGTGTGTGTGTGTGTGTGTGTGTGTGTGTGTGTGTGTGTGTGTGTGTGTGTGTGTGTGTGTGTGTGTGTGTGTGTGTGTGTGTGTGTGTGTGTGTGGGCTAATCATTCACATGTGTCTCCGAGGCCTTCTGCAGCTCTGTTGGTCAGACATCTTGTGATCAAAGTTCACACACTGTCTAGACCTAAGCCTGAGGAGGGATTTAAAACACACACACACACACACACACACACACACACACACACACACACACACACACACACACACACACACACACACACACACACACACACACACACACACACACACTGGAATGGCAAACTACTGTATAATGATGCAGATGGTTAAATCTAATCTATAATAAATAATAATAAATAATAGAGAAACACACTGGGACCTAACTAGAAACACACTGGGGCCTAACTAGAGACACACTGGGACCTAACTAGAAACACACTGGGGCCTAACTAGAAACACACTGGGGCCTAACTAGAGACACACTGGGACCTAACTAGAAACACACTGGGACCTAACTAGAAACACACTGGGACCTAACTAGAAACACACTGGGGTCTAACTAGAAACACACTGGGGCCTAACTAGAAACACACTGGGACATAACTAGAAACACACTGGGGACTAACTAGAAACACACTGGGGCCTAACTAGAAACACACTGGGGCCTAACTAGAGACACACTGGGGCCTAACTAGAAACACACTGGGGCCTAACTAGAAACACACTGGGACCTAACTAGAAACACACTGGGGTCTAACTAGAAACACACTGGGACCTAACTAGAAACACACTGGGACCTAACTAGAAACACACTGGGGCCTAACTAGAAACACACTGGGGCCTAACTAGAAACACACTGGGAACTAACTAGAAACACACTGGGACCTAACTAGAAACACACTGGGGCCCAACTAGAAACACACTGGGACCTAACTAGAAACACACTGGGGCCTAA
>NW_026600687.1:17500-110000 GCF_029448725.1 Salvelinus fontinalis | reverse complement strand
GTGTGGGGGGTCCTTGATGATGCTGTGTGACTTCCTCACCGTGATGTACTGGGCCGTCTTCACCACCTGCTGGAAGGAGTTGAGGTCGTGGACGGAGTAGTTCCCGTACAAGGCTGTGATGCAACCGGTAAGAACACTCTCGACGCTGCAGAATTAGTATTTAAGAGGACCCGGGGCAGCGTGTCAAATGTCTTCAGCAGCCTGAGGAAGTAGAGACGCTGCTGCGCCCTCTTGACAAGAGTGGTGGTATTGTTGCTCCATGATGTGGACGCCAAGGAACTTAAAACTTGTGACTCTCTCTACTATAGATCCATTGATGGGGATCAGGGCACGTTCCCTCCTCTGGTTCCTTAAGTCAACAATGGACTCTTTTGTTTTGCTGATGTTGAGGTTGTTGTCATGACACCACAATACCAGTTCACTTATCGCCTCCCTCTAGGCTGACACGTCGTTGTTGGTTATCAGGCCTACAATTGTGGTATCGTCAGCAAACTTGACGATGAAGTTGATGTTTTGTGCAAAGTCATGCAGTCGTCGGTGATCAGGGAGTAGAGCAGAGGACTGAGGACACACCCCTGGGGGGCCCTGTGTTAAGAGTCAGTATGGAGTAGGTGTTGTTGTTAATCCTCACATCCTGTGGTCTGATCATCAGGAAGTCCAGGATCCAGTTGCAGAGGGTTGTGTCCAGACCCAGGGATCAGAGCTTGGTGTTGAGCCTGGAGGGAACACTAGTGTTGAATGCTGAACTGTAGTCAATGAACAGCATTCTCACAGAGGAGGTCCTCTTGTCCAGATGAACAGGATTCTCACATTGGAGATCCTCTTGTCCAGATGAACAGGATTCTCACAGAGGACTTCCTCTTGTCCAGATGAACAGGATTCTCACAGAGGACTTCCTCTTGTCCAGATGAACAGGATTCTCACAGAGGACTTCCTCTTTTCCAGATGAACAGCATTCTCACATAGGAGTTCCTCTTGTCCAGATGAACAGTATTCTCAAAGAGGAGTTCCTCTTGTCCAGATGAACAGTATTCTCACAGAGGACTTCCTCTTGTCCAGATGAACAGTATTCTCACAGAGGAGTTCCTCTTGTCCAGATGAACACCATTCTCACAGAGGAGTTCCTCTTGTCCAGATGAACAACATTCTCACAGAGGAG
The DNA here is from genome assembly GCF_029448725.1 of Salvelinus fontinalis. Classification (NCBI taxonomy): domain Eukaryota; kingdom Metazoa; phylum Chordata; class Actinopteri; order Salmoniformes; family Salmonidae; genus Salvelinus; species Salvelinus fontinalis. The sequence continues at coordinate 108,841 of NW_026600687.1, read as the reverse complement.
TTCCTCTTGTCCAGATGAACAGCATGCTCACAGAGGAGTTCCTCTTGTCCAGATGTGTTACGGCCGTGAGAAAGGCGATATAAATGGCATCTTTCATGGATCTGTTGGAGCAGTAGATAAATTGCAGTGGGTCCAGTGTGGATCCGTTGGAGCGGTAGATAAATTAAAGTGAGTCCAGTGTGGATCTGTTGGAGCGGTAGATAAATTGCAGTGGGTCCAGTGTGGATCCGTTGGAGCGGTAGATAAATTAAAGTGGGTCCAGTGTGGATCTGTTGGAGCGGTAGATAAATTGCAGTGGGTCCAGTGTGGATCCGTTGGAGCGGTAGATAAATTAAAGTGGGTCCAGTGTGGATCTGTTGGAGCGGTAGATAAATTGCAGTGGGTCCAGTGTGGATCTGTTGGAGCGGTAGATAAATTAAAGTGGGTCCAGTGTGCCTGGCATGCTGGCCTCGATGTGGGCCATGACCAGCCTCTCGAAGCACTTCACGATGACAGAGGTGAGCGCGACCTGGGGGAATTGTCATTTGGGCATGTCACCTTGTTTTTCTTGGGCACTGGGACGATGGTGGACTTAAAGCAGGTGGGGACTACACCCTGGGACAGGGAAATATTGAAGATGTCTGAGAAGAAGCCCGCTAGCTAGGCAGCACACGGCCAACGATGCCATCTGGACCGGCAGCTTGGTGAGCATTCGCTCTTTTGAGAGTTTTTCCTCACTTCAGCCTCGGAGAGTTAAAGCACCTGGTCGTCTGGAACAACAAGTCTTCCTGGTATTGTCTTCCTGGTATTGTCTTCCTGGTATTGTTTGCCTCTAAATTAACATAGAATGTGTTACGCTGGTCTGGGAGAGAGGCTTCGGTGGGCACCGCACAGCTGGATTTTCCATGTGTAGTCTGTGATAGTCTGTAGTCCTTGCCACATGCAACGCAAGTCTGAGTGGTCGAACATCAATTCAAGTTTGAGTTTGTATTGTCTTTCTGTGTCCCTAAGGAATTTGCGGAGCTTGTACCTGCTTGCCTTGAATGGGTCGCGTGACATTGAATGCTGCAGTACGGGCTCTCAGCATTGTATGGATATCTCCGTTTATCCATGGTTTTTGGTTGGGATATGTCCGGATTGTTATTGTGTGAACAACGTCATCAACACATTTCCTAATGAAGCCTGTGACTGACGATGTATATTCCTCATTGTTGGTGGACGAGTCCTGGATGGATGATTCTATGAATATATTCCAATCAGTACTCTCAAAACAATCCTGCAGCATTGAGTCTGCCTCATCTGTACAGCACCTCACTATGTTGTGTTGTCTCTCTTGTTGTGACGTGTTTTGTCCTATATTCTTTATTTTTATTTTTTTTTTATCCCAGTCTCCGTCCCCGCAGAAGTTATTTAGCCTTTTGGTAGGCCGTCATTGTAAATAAGAATTTGTTCTTAACTGACTTGCCTAGTTGAATAAAGGTTAAATAAAAATATATAAAAATACATTCTCTGTGTTGGTGGCTCCCTCTTGAGTTGGTGCTTGTAGGTGAGGAGTAGAAACGGAGATGTGATCTAATTGGCCAAAATGGGGTCGGGGATGTCTTTGTAAGCATTGCGGATGTTTGTGTATACATGGTTAAGCATGTTAGTGATATTTTGGGGGAAAATTGTTTTAGATGGTCTTGGTTAAAGTCCCCCGCGACAATAAAGACTGTTTCCAGGTGAGAGGATTCTTACTAGTTAATAATCTTGAACAGTTTGATGAGTGCAACCTTTGCGTTTTGTTGTGGCGGTGTATAACATAGATAGGTTTAGGCTACTACAGGTTACTTGAATTTTCCCTGTACCCATCATGAGATTGCTACAACCTAGCCTGTAGGTCGAGAGACAAATTGGAGTAATCAAGGTGACAGACAGTGACATGTTCAATACCGACTTAAACACTCTTGACTGCATCTAGTTTATCTGGGGTGTAATCATTAGCCCAAACAGTTGCAAAATGCTCTATTTTGGCAACTAAAATTAGAGTTTCTAATGGTCAAATTCAGGTAAGTTTAAGAAACGTTTTACAACAGAATCAGCGGAATGAATACACCCCTGATCGCCGGAACACACGGTTCACTTTCATAGCAGCCACGTAAAGGTCTACAGCATAATCACTTTGCATGTTCTATAATTCATTCTCCCATCTACATGCTCTCCTCCTCTCACCTTTTCCCTTCGCTTGTGGACTTCAGTGCACAAAACAACAGCTGTCTCTGACCAGGCAAAAAAAACTCTCCAAGCCAAACCTTCATATCATAACCGCTAACCGCTACACAGCCTACACCGTTGTCACCATATTAGCTAACGACATAGTCAAAATAGCTACGACGTTAGTAAACCCACAATCCAATCCATGTGTACAATCACACAGTACAGTGTACAGAAAGCAGTTTAGCAGTTACACCACCGGGCCATTGTGGAAATGCATTAATAAAACCGAAAATTACATTGACTTGGAAGAGTTGCAGAGTTGGTTAGCCTTAGCCAGCTAGCTAACATAAATAGCATTCTCTCTGTTTGAGTCAGGTTGTTGAGTAGGCTAAATTAGTTGCATTAGCTAGCTAAGTAAGTGAAACTAAAAGGAATATGAAAATATTACGAAATCTAGCTAGCTCTGCTGTGTTTACTTAATTTTTTGAAGTAATGAATTTGTTCAAAACTGTTCAACTATTGTCTTTCTCTCTTTGAGTCAACTACTCACATTATATGCACTGCAGTGCTAGCTAGCTGTAGCTTATGCTTTCACTACTGGATTTATTCTCTGATCCTCTGATTGGATGGACAACATGTCAGTTCATGCTGCAAGAGCTCTGATAGGTTGGAAGTCGCCATAATTACGGTGTAAGTCTATGGAAGGGGGTGAGAACCATGCACCTCCTAGATTTTGTGTTAAAGTCAATATACCCGGAGGAGGATGGAAGCTAGCTGTTCTCCGGCTACACCATGGTGCTACCCTAGAAGGTGCTGTTGTGGATACTTTTTTGACTTAACCTTTATTTAACTAGGCAAGTCAGTTAAGAACAAATTATTACTTACAATGACGGCCTAACCCTATTTAAAATGACGGCCTACCCCGGCCAAATCCTGGGGCAGCCCTATGGGACTCCCAATCACATCCGGTTGAGGAAACCGCAAGGAATCAAACCAGGGTCTGTAGTGACGCCTCTAGCCCTTAGATGAGGTGCCTTAGACCGCTGCGCCACTCGGTAAACCTTCATTGCAAAACGGTGAGTTTTAATCACTTATTTGATGACATGTGAATATAATTAATATAGCTTATTCTTCACAGGATCACTTTTTTAATGTTTCACTATTTTCATTTTTTCAAATTAAATTCACTGAGTTGGGTGGTCCTCCCCTTCCTCCTCTGAGGAGCCTCCACTGGTGCGTGCTTGCGTAAGAGTGTGTATGTGTGTGTGCGTGTGTGTGTGTGTCTGTGTGCACATGGGTGCACGTGTGGTTTGCCATGTTACTGTACTTGCCATGTTGCTGTATTTGCCATGTTACTGTACTTGGATTCTATTAGCAGTAATACATCAGCTCAGAGGGGGTGGAGACATCCAGGGAAAAGTCCCCACATCAGACTCGGAAAACCATGACCTTGATCCGGGAATTTTGGAACGTTGTGGAGATAACACCAGAGGAGGAGAAGATGACACAGAGAGAGAGAGAGAGAGAGAGAGAGAGAGAGAGAGAGAGAGAGAGAGAGAGAGAGAGAGAGAGAGAGAGAGAGAGAGAGAGAGAGAGAGAGAGAGAGAGAGAGATTTAACTGACTAGAGCCGTGGTCCATCCCACATCACAGTGTATCTGTTATTAGCTCTTTAGTCGGTACATCACATCCATTGTACAAGAACCTCTACACACACACACACACACACACACACACACACACACACACACACACACACACACACACACACAGGGTGTGTATTTGAACAGAACAGATGTAATGCTGTTGGGCTGGAGCCTTGAATACAGGTCAGCTCTTCTCTTTGTCCTTGTCCTTGAATAAGGGAGGAGGGGAGAGTGGGAAGAGGAGAGGGAGGAGAAACACAAACCAAAAACGTAACGTTAACATCAGACACATACAACCTTCAAGGGGTTGATTTGGTAGATTTGTAAAGATTTTTTTCACATCTATGTGTCTGTGTCTGTTTGTGTGTGTGTGTGTGTGTGTGTGTCTGTTTGTTTGTGTGTGTCTGTGTGTGTGTCTGTGTCTGTTTGTGTGTGTATGTGTGCGTGTGTGTGTGTACGTGTGTGTGTTGTGCGCTTCACAGATCGTCTGTGAAAAAGTTGCTCAGACAAGCACTTTATTGTTGAAGAGGAAACATTCCACAGATTTGGAACCATGTTTGCTGGCACAACTACACTGGTAGTGTGTGTGTGTGTGTGTGTGTGTGTGTGTGTGTGTGTGTGTGTGTGTGTGTGTGTGTGTGTGTGTGTGTGTGTGTGTGTGTGTGTGTGTGTGTGTGTGTGTGTGTGTGTGTGTGTGTGTGTGTGTGTGTGTGTGTGTGTGTGTGTGTGTGATCTGTCATCTCCTCTGGTTGGCAGCACTACATACGCGCCGCTGTCATGCTGCTCCAACATCTGTCTGCAAGGAACCGCGGCCGCCAACATTCCAGAGCGCAGGACAGAACGCCGCGACGTTCCAACCGAGGCAACTACTTTCTCCCCGAGCTACAAATTCACCTATTTATGCATGTATTAGTTAACAAATAAGTAATTAAAAATGTATTAGGTAATTCACATTTTCATAGTAAACTTATTTTGGATAAATTATTATGCATACAATGACAGTTGAGACAAATGTATAATAATAATTTGCTATACTGTAGATTTATTTTGATTGACAACGGAAGTCTTCCAAGTGCCCGGCCCGCCTCTTGCTCCTCGGTCACGCCCAAACAGAGTGCGCTCAGAGCGGCTAGTGGCTGGAGAGGAGACTAGTCCCGCCTACAGGCGTGGCTCTCTCCCACTGGTAGCTGCCGTTGGAACTAACCGTAGGTTAGAATGGAACAGTCCAGTAATATAGAGAGAGACGGAGTGAGAGAGTGAGAGAAGCAAACCAGGATGAACAGCCAGATGTCTCCCTAGTCTGTGAGTTTTGTCGCAGTGGAATAGACGTGCACTTTTATTGTCAATGCTTGCACTGCTCGCCATTGTATGGGATTATAAACAGTCTATTTTAGATTTGTAAACGTGTAGCAAGATGTCAAAAGGCGTCTGGAGGAAGCGCGCCCTCTCCACGACTGGAGAAGCCTTGTTCACCTGCCTCGTGATGATGTTTCTTCTCGTCGCCGTTCTCAAACACCAGGGGACTCTCGTGGAGGAAGGTTCCCCCGGGAGAGAGTTCGGGACTCGCTCCCTGCAAAGTTTAAACAGCATGAATAATAATGACAAAACTGTTAACCAAGCTCCAGGCGAGGATCGGGTCGGGGAGAAATGTCAGGCTACCCAGGTCAAGGGTTTCTCAGCGTACTTCAGTGAGTTGAGTCGGGGGAAGCGGGCGGTGGAGCACAGAGCGGTGAAGGCTAGTGATCCTACACCGGTGGAGGAGCTCAGTCCGGCGGATGTGTTCATAGCGGTGAAAACCACCAAGAAATACCACCACACCAGGCTGGACCTACTGCTGGACACGTGGATCTCTACAAACATGCTACAGGTAATACGAAAAACGTTACACTTACAGGAATGAAGTGCCTTGCTCAAGGACAAAATGACACATCTTTCACCTAGTCGGCTCTGCGGTTTGACCCAGCACCCGTTCGATTATAACGCTCTGAACTGCCAGGCTAGCCCATTGGACACATTGCTATTGTTGTTGTTTGTGAAATTAAATGACCAATTATTCTAAACATGCAACAGGTGATAGGACAAATACTATATTTTTTAAAGAGGAAAACGGAAGAAAAACTAGTTTGAATAATTACACAGAAATATAAACACACACAAGTTAGTGGCATTATATTACCAATGCATCTAAAGTCTGTCCGAGGCAACGGAACATGTCATGGTTGCTAGGCTACAGGGATAATTAGGCTAAACTGTAAGTAGCGGAGCCTCAACTCGAGCAGAGGGACGTTTCACAATAACAGCACTTTTCTTACTAGTACCTGACTTTGCTAATAACAGCTTTATTTAGGAAAGTTTAACTTACTGTGATGTGTGTTTGTCCTAGTCGACCCATAGCTACTGTATTGAGGATAGTTTAACTTACTACAGTAGGACTGTGATGTGTGTTTGTCCTAGTCGACCCATAGCTACTGTATTAAGGATAGTTTAACTTACTACAGTAGGACTGTGATGTGTGTTTGTCCTAGTCGACCCATAGCTACTGTATTAAGGATAGTTTACCTTACTACAGTAGGACTGTGATGTGTGTTTGTCCTAGTCGACCCATAGCTACTGTATTGAGGATAGTTTAACTTACTACAGTAGGACTGTGATGTGTGTTTGTCCTAGTCGACCCATAGCTACTGTATTAAGGATAGTTTAACTTACTACAGTAGGACTGTGATGTGTGTTTGTCCTAGTCGACCCATAGCTACTGTATTAAGGATAGTTTAACTTACTACAGTATGACTGTGATGTGTGTTTGTCCTAGTCGACCCATAGCTACTGTATTGAGGATAGTTTAACTTACTACAGTATGACTGTGATGTGTGTTTGTCCTAGTCGACCCATAGCTACTGTATTAAGGATAGTTTAACTTACTGTGATGTGTGTTTGTCCTAGTCGACCCATAGCTCCTGTATTGAGGATAGTTTATTAACTTACTACAGTAGGACTGTGATGTGTGTTTGTCCTAGTCGACCCATAGCTACTGTATTGAGGATAGTTTAACTTACTACAGTAGGACTGTGATGTGTGTTTGTCCTAGTCGACCCATAGCTACTGTATTGAGGATAGTTTAACTTACTACAGTAGGACTGTGATGTGTGTTTGTCCTAGTCGACCCATAGCTACTGTATTGAGGATAGTTTACCTTACTACAGTAGGACTGTGATGTGTGTTTGTCCTAGTCGACCCATAGCTACTGTATTGAGGATAGTTTAACTTACTACAGTAGGACTGTGATGTGTGTTTGTCCTAGTCGACCCATAGCTACTGTATTAAGGATAGTTTAACTTACTACAGTAGGACTGTGATGTGTGTTTGTCCTAGTCGACCCATAGCTACTGTATTAAGGATAGTTTAACTTACTACAGTAGGACTGTGATGTGTGTTTGTCCTAGTCGACCCATAGCTACTGTATTAAGGATAGTTTACCTTACTACAGTATGACTGTGATGTGTGTTTGTCCTAGTCGACCCATAGCTACTGTATTGAGGATAGTTTAACTTACTACAGTATGACTGTGATGTGTGTTTGTCCTAGTCGACCCATAGCTACTGTATTAAGGATAGTTTACCTTACTACAGTAGGACTGTGATGTGTGTTTGTCCTAGTCGACCCATAGCTACTGTATTGAGGATAGTTTAACTTACTACAGTAGGACTGTGATGTGTGTTTGTCCTAGTCGACCCATAGCTACTGTATTGAGGATAGTTTACCTTACTACAGTATGACTGTGATGTGTGTTTGTCCTAGTCGACCCATAGCTACTGTATTGAGGATAGTTTAACTTACTACAGTAGGACTGTGATGTGTGTTTGTCCTAGTCGACCCATAGCTACTGTATTAAGGATAGTTTACCTTACTACAGTATGACTGTGATGTGTGTTTGTCCTAGTCGACCCATAGCTACTGTATTGAGGATAGTTTAACTTACTACAGTATGACTGTGATGTGTGTTTGTCCTAGTCGACCCATAGCTACTGTATTAAGGATAGTTTAACTTACTGTGATGTGTGTTTGTCCTAGTCGACCCATAGCTCCTGTATTGAGGATAGTTTATTAACTTACTACAGTAGGACTGTGATGTGTGTTTGTCCTAGTCGACCCATAGCTACTGTATTAAGGATAGTTTAACTTACTACAGTATGACTGTGATGTGTGTTTGTCCTAGTCGACCCATAGCTACTGTATTGAGGATAGTTTAACTTACTACAGTTTGACTGTGATGTGTGTTTGTCCTAGTCGACCCATAGCTACTGTATTAAGGATAGTTTAACTTACTGTGATGTGTGTTTGTCCTAGTCGACCCATAGCTACTGTATTGAGGATAGTTTAACTTACTACAGTAGGACTGTGATGTGTGTTTGTCCTAGTCGACCCATAGCTACTGTATTGAGGATAGTTTACCTTACTACAGTAGGACTGTGATGTGTGTTTGTCCTAGTCGACCCATAGCTACTGTTTTGAGGATAGTTTAACTTACTACAGTAGGACTGTGATGTGTGTTTGTCCTAGTCGACCCATAGCTACTGTATTAAGGATAGTTTAACTTACTACAGTAGGACTGTGATGTGTGTTTGTCCTAGTCGACCCATAGCTACATTAGGATGAGAACTTTAAGTTCCTCTGAATGACTCTAATCAAAACGTAGTGAGAACAACATGGTGTATGCTACAGTTTTAGTGAGGCCTCCAATGCATCTGCATTCATCAGAAGGCTTCACGGTGTATGTTCCCAGGGGTAACCCCGAGAAACCCCAAACCCTCCTCTCCCTGAAATACCCCTTCGACACGATTAGTTACGCCGGCTCACTTTCATTGCCTCCACGCTCTGACCAAAGCGCGAGACAGTCAACCTGTAAAGTTAAACTGGAGCCGATGAAGATTACTCCCGGTAGGCAGATCAGAGGACGTAGGAGACGAAGGAATGAAAACGGAGAAGAACTCTCTTTCTCTCTCCCCGCTTGTGTCAGAAAACAAACTGAAATCAAAAAGTCATTATCATGTTTCTTTAAAAAGGACGTACAGAGGATACTATATAATGTCATCATAGAGCTGATCTACAACAGACTGGTAGAATTATGTCCTTATAGAGGATACTATATAATGTCATCATAGAGCTGATCTACAACAGACTGGTTGAACTATGTCCTTATAGAGGATACTATATAATGTCATCATTGAGCTGATCTACAACAGACTGGTAGAACTTTGTCCTTATAGAGGATACTATATAATGTCATCATAGAGCTGATCTACAACAGACTGGTAGAACTATGTCCTTATAGAGAATACTATATAATGTCATCATAGAGCTGATCTACAACAGACTGGTAGAACTATGTCCTTATAGAGGATACTATATAATGTCATCATAGAGCTGATCTACAACAGACTGGTAGAGCTTTGTCCTTATAGAGGATACTATAGAATCTAATCACAGAGCTGAACTATCTACAGCAGACTGTGCCGGCGTTGTAGAGAATACTATACACGGAGTGTACAAAACATTAAGCACACCTTTCTGATATTGAGTTGCACCAACCCCTTTTGCCCTCAGTTCGTCGGGGCATGGACTCCACAAGGTGTAAAGCGTTCCACAGGGATTCTGGTCCATGTTGACTCCAATGCTTCCCACATTTGTGTCAAGTTGGCTGGATGCCCTTTGGGTGGTGGACCATTCTTGATACACACGGGAAACTGTTGCTCAGGAAAAACCCAGCAGCTTTGCAGTTCTTGACACAAACCGGTGCGCCTGGCACCTATTACCATACCTACTACCACACCCTGTTCAAAGGCACTTTGATTTTGTCTTGCCCATTCACCCTCTGAATGACACACATACACAATCCATGTCTCATTTGTCTCAAGGCTTAAAAATCCTTATTTAACCTGTCTCCTCCCCTTCATCTACACTGATTGAAGTGGATTTAACAAGTGACATCAGTAAGGGATCATAGCGTTCACCTGGATTCACCTGGTCAGTCTGGCTCATGGAAAGAGCAGGTGTTCTTAATGTTTGGTACACTCAGTGTACATCTCCACTCATTGTCGGAGAGAGTAGCTACCTGTAGCCTGTAGAGAGAGTAGCTACCTGTAGCCTGTAGAGAGAGTAGCTACCTGTAGCCTGTAGAGAGAGTAGCTACCTGTAGCTACCTGTAGCCTGTAGAAAGAGTAGCTACCTGTAGAGAAAGTAGCTACCTGTAGCCTGTAAGGAGAGGCTAATCTATAAATGTGGCTAACTGTAAAGCTAATCTATGAGTGTGGCTAATTGTAAGGATAATCTATGAGTGTGGCTAATTGTAAGGCTAATCTATGAGTGTGGCTAACTGTAAGGCTAATCTATGAGTGTGGCTAACTGTAAGGCTAATCTATGAGTGTGGCTAACTGTAAGGCTAATCTATGAGTGTGGCTAACTGTAAGGCTAATCTATGAGTGTGGCTAACTGTAAGGCTAATCTATGAGTGTGGCTAACTGTAAGGCTAATCTATGAGTGTGGCTAATTGTAAGGCTAATCTATGAGTGTGGCTAACTGTAAGGCTAATCTATGAGTGTGGCTAACTGTAAGGCTAATCTATGAGTGTGGCTAACTGTAAGGCTAATCTATGAGTGTGGCTAATTGTAAAGCTAATCTATGAGAGTGGCTAATTGTAAGGCTAATCTTTGAGTGTGGCTAATTGTAAGGCTAATTTATGAGAGTGGCTAATTGTAAGGCTAATTTATGAGAGTGGCTAATTGTAAGGCTAATCTATGAGTGTGGCTAACTGTAAGGCTAATCTATGAGTGTGGCTAACTGTAAGGCTAATCTATGAGTGTGGCTAACTGTAAGGCTAATCTATGAGTGTGGCTAACTGTAAGGCTAATCTATGAGTGTGGCTAACTGTAAGGCTAATCTATGAGTGTGGCTAATTGTAAGGCTAATCTATGAGTGTGGCTAACTGTAAGGCTAATCTATGAGTGTGGCTAACTGTAAGGCTAATCTATGAGTGTGGCTAACTGTAAGGCTAATCTATGAGTGTGGCTAATTGTAAAGCTAATCTATGAGAGTGGCTAATTGTAAGGCTAATCTTTGAGTGTGGCTAATTGTAAGGCTAATTTATGAGAGTGGCTAATTGTAAGGCTAATTTATGAGAGTGGCTAATTGTAAGGCTAATCTATGAGTGTGGCTAATTGTAAAGCTAATCTATGAGAGTGGCTAACTGTAAGGCTAATCTATGAGTGTGGCTAATTTTAAGGCTAATCTATGAGAGTGGCTAACTGTAAAGCTAATCTATGAGTGTGGCTAATTGTAAGGCTAATCTATGAGAGTGATCAATTGTAATTGTCTGAGTCTAAATGTACATCCCAAATGGAACCCTATTCCCTATAAAGTGCACTACTTTTCACCAGAGCCCTATATAGTCAACTACTTTTCACCAGAGCCCAGAGGCCAGAGACCATATGCCATTTGGGAGTTAGACTAAAAACCATCAAAAACACACACACCAGACACTAGTCTGTGTTGATATGTAAACAGAGCGACAAGCTCTCACAGTCTCACTGCAGAATCCCACGTTTGTTCATCAACGTCTGATGTCAAAGGTTTAGTTGATGCATTCATTCTGAATGGTTAAGGTTTGGGATTCGGGTGTAAATAAATGGATGGAACACGAGACCTTCGGAGACGGAGCTCACGGCCTCTACCTGTCCGCCATTAGAGCTGGGAATTTCACGCGGACCTCACAATATGATATTATCGCCATACGATATGTATTGCGATTCTCACAATTCTATGTAAGATCTTAATGTGAGCCTGTTTGGAAATATGAATTATTATGTGGATTATAGTTCATGGACATTTTTTGGTAGGGGTTGATACATTTTTCGTTATTGCAAATCAAGTCTGACATTTTGAAGTGGAAATGACATACTTTAGAAGCCTTTTTGTAGCTCGACTATACCACAAGTTAGCATTTCCTGTGTTGCAGGAAAATTCTCAGCAACAAAAGAGTGATCAAATTAAGATCCTACATCTGTATTTGTTGTGATTCGATACTACAATTTTATTGCGATTTGATGTTCCAAACATATTGCTTACTATATGTCTGCTACAGAGAGACAAGAGACAGACATGAGGAAACTAGTGTTGATCAGTCATGGAAATAAAAGTCCTGAAAACATGTTTGGCTCACAATGGAAAAATACAATGAAGAACAAAATACAGAATGACAAATACCGGAGTTTTGGTGCCAGGTACAGCCGACTAGCGCCGGGTACAGCCGACTAGCGCCGGGTATAGCCGACTAGCGCCGGGTACAGCCGACTAGCGCCATGTACAGCCGACTAGCGCCGGGTACAGCCGACTAGCGCCGGGTACAGCCGACTAGCGCCTGGTACAGCCGACTAGCGCCTGGTACAGCCGACTAGCGCCTGGTACAGCCGACTAGCGCCTGGTACAGCCGACTAGAGCCAGGTAGAGCCGACTAGCGCCAGGTAGAGCCGACTAGCGCCAGGTAGAGCCGACTAGCGCCAGGTAGAGCCGACTAGCGCCAGGTAGAGCCGACTAGCGCCAGGTAGAGCCGACTAGCGCCAGGTAGAGCTGACTAGTGCTAACCAACGCTACCTAACAAAAAATGTAAAGTATCGATAGAATATCCTCCATAAATAATATTGCAATATGTAAATGTATTTGTTTTCCCCCCATCACTATCCACCATCCATTTCCACCATGCCTTATCAAAACACAAGCCTACTTGATGCTAATTTTGCTCACCGTCGCCCCCCTAGTGGACGGTTTTGCAGTCATGAGTCATCTCCTGACGTCCTGCTTACCTGGATGGATCATAAATTCACAGTGGGTCATAAGCAACCTGGCTGAACAGAGAAAGGAAAGCACTGTGTTTACCTATGTCTGTGTTGACTCGTGTGTGTGTGTGTGTGTGTGTGTGTGTGTGTGTGTGTGTGTGTGTGTGTGTGTGTGTGTGTGTGTGTGTGTGTGTGTGTGTGTGTGTGTGTGTGTGTAGACATTCCTTTGTCTACTCTCAGGTGTGTGTTAAAGTCATGCCCCTATAGGCTACTGTAGGACTGCTGAGTAAGGGAATACTAAACACACACACCCTGGGAACTCTCTCTCTTTCTTGTGGGAAGTGAAGAGGTATGTGTGTGATGTTTAGGAGAGTAAACACACAGACACACACCCTGGCAGAGGTAACCTTAACAATATGTTGCCTCAGAGGTAGTTGTGACGTTACCAGGAGACTTTAGCTACTTGGTTGTTATAGTGGTTGATTGTTATAAAATTTTTCTCCTTTTCTCTCTGTCTCTCTCTCTTTCTGTCTCTCTGTCTCTCTCTCTGTCTCTCGCTCTGTCTCTCTCTCTCTCTCTCTCTCTATCTCTGTGTCTCTGTCTCTCTCTCTCTTGTTATTGTTCTATTAATGTAGTTTCCTGTGTTGTAAAACTCCAATCCTGGCTTGCCTCCTAACCTTCCTCCCCCTTCTCTCTTCTCACCATTATCTCTCTCTCTCTCCCCTGTATGAGACAATGTGTAGTTTCCTCTGTGGGGTCTTAACAATGACAAACACACACACACACACGCACACGCACATGCGCACACGCACAGAGACACACGCACACACGCACAGACACACACGCACAGAGACACACACACACGCACAGAGACACACACACACACAAGCTGGTTTTCCTCTGGAGGGTTTAAGAGCTCACAGATGGACAGGGCTGACGAGAACACACAGCTGGAGAGAAAGACTGGACTACTGACACACACACACACACACACACACACATATAGGGATACACACAGGGACACACACACACACACACACACACAGACATACAAACAGGGACACACACACACACACAAATACATGGTTGCTGATTGAGGAGAAAATACTGTCAAGTCAGTGGTTATAGGGGAGAGAGAGAGACAGTGGTTATAGGAGAGAGAGAGACAGTGGTTATAGGAGAGAGAGAGACAGTGGTTATAGGAGAGAGAGAGACAGTGGTTATAGGAGAGAGAGAGACAGTGGTTATAGGAGAGAGAGAGACAGTGGTTATAGGAGAGAGAGAGACAGTGGTTATAGGAGAGAGAGAGACAGTGGTTATAGGAGAGAGAGAGACAGTGGTTATAGGAGAGAGAGAGAGACAGTGGTTATAGGAGAGAGAGAGACAGTGGTTATAGGAGAGAGAGAGACAGTGGTTATAGGAGAGAGAGAGACAGTGGTTATAGGAGAGAGAGAGAGACAGTGGTTATAGGAGAGAGAGAGAGACAGTGGTTATAGGAGAGAGAGAGAGACAGTGGTTATAGGAGAGAGAGAGAGACAGTGGTTATAGGAGAGAGAGAGACAGTGGTTATAGGAGAGAGAGAGACAGTGGTTATAGGAGAGAGAGAGACAGTGGTTATAGGAGAGAGAGAGACAGTGGTTATAGGAGAGAGAGAGACAGTGGTTATAGGAGAGAGAGAGACAGTGGTTACAGGAGAGAGAGACAGTGGTTATAGGAGAGAGAGACAGTGGTTACAGGAGAGAGAGACAGTGGTTACAGGAGAGAGAGACAGTGGTTATAGGTGAGACGGAGAGAGTGGTTATAGGAGAGAGAGACAGTGGTTATAGGAGAGACGGAGAGAGTGGTTACAGGTGAGAGAGACAGTGGTTATAGGAGAGAGAGACAGTGGTTATAGGAGAGACGGAGAGAGTGGTTATAGGAGAGAGAGAGAGACAGTGGTTATAGGAGAGAGAGAGACAGTGGTTATAGGAGAGAGAGAGACAGTGGTTATAGGAGAGAGAGAGACAGTGGTTATAGGAGAGAGAGAGACAGTGGTTATAGGAGAGAGAGAGACAGTGGTTATAGGAGAGAGAGAGACAGTGGTTATAGGAGAGAGAGAGACAGTGGTTATAGGAGAGAGAGAGACAGTGGTTATAGGAGAGAGAGAGACAGTGGTTATAGGAGAGAGAGAGACAGTGGTTATAGGAGAGAGAGAGACAGTGGTTATAGGAGAGAGATAGACAGTGGTTATAGGAGAGAGAGAGACAGTGGTTATAGGAGAGAGATAGACAGTGGTTATAGGAGAGAGAGAGACAGTGGTTATAGGAGAGAGAGAGACAGTGGTTATAGGAGAGAGAGAGACAGTGGTTATAGGAGAGAGAGAGACAGTGGTTATAGGAGAGAGAGAGACAGTGGTTATAGGAGAGAGAGAGACAGTGGTTATAGGAGAGAGAGAGAGACAGTGGTTATAGGAGAGAGAGAGAGACAGTGGTTATAGGAGAGAGAGAGAGACAGTGGTTATAGGAGAGAGAGAGACAGTGGTTATAGGAGAGAGAGAGACAGTGGTTATAGGAGAGAGAGAGACAGTGGTTATAGGAGAGAGAGAGACAGTGGTTACAGGAGAGAGAGACAGTGGTTACAGGAGAGAGAGACAGTGGTTATAGGAGAGAGAGACAGTGGTTACAGGAGAGAGAGACAGTGGTTATAGGTGAGACGGAGAGAGTGGTTATAGGAGAGAGAGACAGTGGTTATAGGAGAGACGGAGAGAGTGGTTACAGGTGAGAGAGACAGTGGTTATAGGAGAGAGAGACAGTGGTTATAGGAGAGACGGAGAGAGTGGTTACAGGAGAGACGGAGAGACAGTGGTTACAGGAGAGACGGAGACAGTGGTTACAGGAGAGACGGAGACAGTGATTACAGGTGAGACGGAGACAGTGGTTATAGGAGAGACGGAGACAGTGGTTATAAGAGAGACAGTGGTTATAGGAGAGACGGAGACAGTGGTTATATAGGAGAGAGAGAGAGTGGTTACAGGAGAGAGAGACAGTGGTTACAGGAGAGAGAGACAGTGGTTACAGGAGAGAGAGACAGTGGTTACAGGAGAGAGAGACAGTGGTTACAGGAGAGAGAGACAGTGGTTACAGGAGAGAGAGACAGTGGTTACAGGAGAGAGAGACAGTGGTCATATAGGAGAGAGAGACAGTGGTTACAGGAGAGAGAGACAGTGGTTATATAGGAGAGAGAGACAGTGGTTACAGGAGAGAGAGACAGTGGTTACAGGAGAGAGAGAGACAGTGGTTACAGGAGAGAGAGAGACAGTGGTTACAGGAGAGAGAGACAGTGGTTACAGGAGAGAGAGACAGTGGTTACAGGAGAGAGAGACAGTGGTTACAGGAGAGAGAGACAGTGGTTACAGGAGAGAGAGACAGTGGTTACAGGAGAGAGAGACAGTGGTTACAGGAGAGAGAGACAGTGGTTACAGGTGAGACGGAGACAGTGGTTACAGGTGAGACGGAGACAGTGGTTATAGGAGAGAGAGACAGTGGTTATAGGAGAGAGAGACAGTGGTTATAGGAGAGAGAGACAGTGGTTATAGGAGAGAGAGACAGTGGTTATAGGAGAGAGAGACAGTGGTTATAGGAGAGAGAGACAGTGGTTATAGGAGAGAGAGACAGTGGTTATAGGAGAGAGAGACAGTGGTTATAGGAGAGAGAGACAGTGGTTACAGGAGAGACGGAGACAGTGGTTATAGGAGAGAGAGACAGTGGTTACAGGTGAGACGGAGACAGTGGTTACAGATGAGACGGAGACAGTGGTTACAGGGGAGAGAGACAGTGGTTACAGGAGAGAGAGACAGTGGTTACAGGAGAGAGAGACAGTGGTTACAGGAGAGAGAGACAGTGGTTACAGGAGAGAGAGACAGTGGTTACAGGAGAGAGAGACAGTGGTTATATGGGAGAGAGAGACAGTGGTTACAGGAGAGAGAGACAGTGGTTATATAGGAGAGACGGAGACAGTGGTTACAGGAGAGAGACAGTGGTTATATAGGAGAGAGAGACAGTGGTTACAGGAGAGAGAGACAGTGGTTACAGGAGAGAGAGACAGTGGTTACAGGAGAGAGAGACAGTGGTCACAGGAGAGAGAGACAGTGGTCACAGGAGAGAGAGACAGTGGTCACAGGAGAGAGAGACAGTGGTCACAGGAGAGAGAGACAGTGGTCACAGGAGAGAGAGACAGTGGTCACAGGAGAGAGAGACAGTGGTCACAGGAGAGAGAGACAGTGGTCACAGGAGAGAGAGACAGTGGTCACAGGAGAGAGAGACAGTGGTTATAGGAGAGAGAGTGGTTATAGGTGAGACGGAGACAGTGGTTATAGGAGAGACGGAGACAGTGGTTATAGGAGAGACGGAGACAGTGGTTACAGGAGAGAGAGACAGTGGTTACAGGAGAGAGAGACAGTGGTTACAGGAGAGAGAGACAGTGGTTATAGGAGAGACAGATGTAATCTAATATCAGTATGGGAGCTGGAAGCTGGAGAGAGGTGTTGACACACTCATCAAAACACTGACCCTGTCTGTCGTGTGTGTCCCTGTGTGTCCCTGTGCGTCCCTGTGCGTCCCTGTGCGTCCCTGTGCGTCCCTGTGCGTCCCTGTGCGTCCCTGTGCGTCCCTGTGTGTCCGTGTGTGTTAAGAGAACCACACAACACCACGGAAAATGGGGGAAATGAGATTGTTTTGCCCATGTGCTGCACTAGGCAGGGGGCAGGGATGTGTCTATGTTTATTTGGGGGTCTCAGGGTGGGTCTTTCCTGCCTGGGGGAGTCCGGGGTACGCCTGGCTGATGCTGGCTTCCTGAGTTCTGACAGACACACAGACAGACATACCACACACACACACACACACACACACACACACACACACACACACACACACACACACACACACACACACACGCACACACACACACAAATGTTGTCTACTACTAAAATGTGGTTATTTAATAATAGTAACCATTAATTTATTTGAATTAATTTGTACAATATAATAACGTTCTAGGGCTTTTAACTGGTCGGGACATATTTATTATCCCACAGTAATGCCAACTCATTATACAGTGGGAACTGTTGAAGTGGGAGACACACACACACAACCACACACACACACACACAAAACCACACACACACAAAACCACACACACACACACACAACCACACACACACACGGCAGTGGGGGTAATGTGAGGAATGTGTCAGAGAGAGTTGGAACAAAGATTTTGTCCCAGGGAGCCTTCTCTAGTTAACTACAGCAGCTGTATGCTAATACCTCGGAGGGAGGGGGGCTTTCAAGAATCTAACGTATAAAATACATTTTGATTTGTTTAATTAACACTTTTTTGGGGTTACTACATGATTCCATATGTGTTATTTCATAGTGTTGATGTCTTCACTATTATTCTACAATGTAGAAAATAGTCCAGATGAAGAACAACCCTGGAATGAGTAGGTGTGTCCAAACTGTTGACTGAGACTGTATGTGTATGGTCTATCATTGAATGTCACACTAGCAGACACACACACACACACACACACACACACACACACACACACACACACACCACTGGACTGGTCAGCAGCTGTTATGGTGCTGAGTGGTTTACCTTAGTCTTGGCTCAGATCCAGTATCAGAACTATTGTCTGTCTCCACTCAATACTGTGGCTGTGGTGGATAAACTACCCTTACCCTCTGTGTCTGTGTCTGTGTGTGTGTGTGTGTGTGTGTGTGTGTGTGTGTGTGTGTGTGTGTGTGTGTGTGTGTGTGTGTGTGTGTGTGTGTAACATTACATGATGACATGTGTCAGAGGAAGGAAACAGGTGCAGTTTCACCTGTAGTGAAAAACAACACTGTGGAACAATGATGGAACAGAATGTTGATCTGTTTTAGACCAGTCAGCTGGAACAATGATGGAACAGAATGTTGATCTGTTTCAGACCAGTCAGCTGGAACAATGATGGAACAGAATGTTGATCTGTTTCAGACCAGTCAGCTGGAACAATGATGGAACAGAATGTTGATCTGTTTCAGACCAGTCAGCTGGAACAATGATGGAACAGAATGTTGATCTGTTTCAGACCAGTCAGCTGGAACAATGATGGAACAGAATGTTGATCTGTTTTAGACCAGTCAGCTGGAACAATGATGGAACAGAATGTTGATCTGTTTTAGACCAGTCAGCTGGAACAATGATGGAACAGAATGTTGATCTGTTTTAGACCAGTCAGCTGGAACAATGATGGAACAGAATGTTGATCTGTTTTAGACCAGTCAGCTGGAACAATGATGGAACAGAATGTTGATCTGTTTTAGACCAGTCAGCTGGAACAATGATGGAACAGAATGTTGATCTGTTTTAGACCAGTCAGCTGGAACAATGATGGAACAGAATGTTGATCTGTTTTAGACCAGTCAGCTGGAACAATGATGGAACAGAATGTTGATCTGTTTTAGACCAGTCAGCTGGAACAATGTTTTCAGTTTAATTTCTCTAACAATAACCTGATGAAACCGGATGACTGGGGCCCAAATTGTCTTCACTCCTTCATAGTGCACTACAGTACATCCAGACCCCTTGACTTCACACCTATATAGTGCACTACAGTACATCTAGACCCCTTGTCTTCACTCCTATATAGTGCACTACAATACATCCAGACCCCTTGTCTTCACTCCTATATAGTGCACTACAGTACATCTAGACCCCTTGTCTTCACTCCTATATAGTGCACTACAATACATCCAGACCCCTTGTCTTCACTCCTATATAGTGCACTACAGTATATCCAGACCCCTTGTCTTCACTCCTATATAGTGCACTACAATACATCCAGACCCCTTGTCTTCACTCCTATATAGTGTACTACAGTACATTCGGAAAGTAGTTTTAATTTTACTTACCTGTGGTAAATTCAATTGATTGGACATGATTTTTTAAAAGCACACACCTGTCTATATAAGATCCCACAGTTGACAGTGAATGTCAGAGTAAAAACCAAACCATGAGGTCGAAGGAATTGTCAGTAGAGCTCCGAGACAGGATTGTATCGAGGCACAGATCTGGGGAAGGGTACCAAAGAATTTCTGCAGCATTGAACGTCCCCAAGAACAGAGTGGCCTCCATCATTCTTAAATGGAAGAAGTTTGGAACCACCAAGACTCTTCCTAGAGCTGGCCGCCCGGCCAAACTGAGCAATCGGTGGGAGAAGGGCCTTGGTCGGGAGGTGACCAAGAACCCGATGGTCACCATTACAGAGCTCCAGAGTTCCTCTGTGGAGATGGAAGAATCTTCCAGAAGGACTACCATCTCTGCAGCATTCCACCAATCAGGCCTTTATGTTAGAGTGGCCAGAAGGAAGCCACTCCTCAGTAAAAGGCACATGACAGCCCGCTTGGAGTTTGCCAAAAGGCACCTAAAGGACTCTCAGACCATGAGAAACAAGATTCTCTGGTCTGATGAAACCAAGATTGAACTCTTTGGCCTGAATGCCAAGTGTCACGTCTGGAGGAAACCTGGCACCACGAAGCATGGTGGTGGCAGCATCATGCTGTGGGGATGTTTTTCAGCGGCAGGGACTGAGAGACTAGTCAGGATTGAGGGAAAGATGAACGAAGCAAAGTACAGAGAGATCCTTGATGAAAACCTGCTCCAGAGTGCTCAGGACCTCAGACTGGGGCGAAGGTTCACCTTCCAATGTTCACCTTACCCTAAGCACACAGCCAAGACAATGCATTAGTGACTTCGTGACAGGTGTCTGAATGTTCTTGAGTGGACCAGCCGGAATTGAACCCGATCGAACATCTCTGGAGAGACCTGAAAATAGCTGTGCAGCGACGCTCCCCATCCAACCTGACAGACCTTGAGAGGATCTGCAGAGAATAATAGGAGAAACTCCCCAAATACAGGTGTGCCAAGCTTGTAGCATCCTACCCAATAAGACTCAAGGCTGTAATCGCTACCAAAGGTGCTTCAACAAAGTACTGAGTAAAGGGTCTGAATACTTATGTAAATGTGATATTTCAGTTTTTAATATTGTGTACATTTGCTACAATTAAAAAATAAAAATAAAATTGCCTTTTCATTATGCGGTATTATGTGTTGACTGGTGAGGGGGAAAAACGATGTAATCAATTTTAGAATAAGGCTGTAACATAACAAAATGTGGAAAAAGTCAAGGGGTCTGAATACTTGGAGAACGCACTGTGTGTGTGTGTGTGTATATACATATATATCACAGGAGGTTGGTGGCACCTTGATTGGGGATTAGATCATGGTAATGGCTGGGGTGGAATCAGTGGAACGGTATCCAAGACACCAAACACATGGTTTCAAACACATGGTTTCCATGGTGTCCATGTGTTTGATGACATTCCATTTGCCTCCGTTCCAGCCATTACAATGAGCCGTCCTTCCCCTATAGGGAATAGTGTACTATATGGGACTCATCCTGTCTGACTATTGTTCTACAGAGTAGCGTGGGCTCACTATTCACACTACATTAATGACAGACACACACACTGACCTTCTCTTTGTGTGTGTGTTTTCAGACGTACGTATTCACCGACGGAGAAGATGACAGGCTGAGGAAGAGGATGGGTGAGATTCAAAAATAAAAACACATACATACACACGTTCTAAAGGTGCCAGATTATAACAGGAAGCTAATATTGTTATTCTGGAGGTGCCAGATTATAACAGGAAGCTAATATTGTTATTCTGGAGGTGCCAGATTATAACAGGAAGCTAATATTGTTATTCTGTAGGTGCCAGATTATAACAGGAAGATAATATTGTTATTCTGGAGGTGCCAGATTATAACAGGAAGCTAATATTGTTATTCTGTAGGTGCCAGATTATAACAGGAAGATAATATTGTTATTCTGGAGGTGCCAGATTATAACAGGAAGCTAATATTGTTATTCTAGAGGTGCCAGATTATAACAGGAAGCTAATATTGTTATTCTGTAGGTGCCAGATTATAACAGGAAGATAATATTGTTATTCTGGAGGTGCCAGATTATAACAGGAAGCTAATATTGTTATTCTGGAGGTGCCAGATTATAACAGGAAGCTAATATTGTCATTCCAGAGGTGCCAGATTATAACAGGAAGCTAATATTGTTATTCTGGAGGTGCCAGATTATAACAAGAAGCTAATATTGTTATTCTAAAGGGGCCAGATTATAACAGGAAGCTAATATTGTTATTCTGTAGGTGCCAGATTATAACAGGAAGCTAATATTGTTATTCTAGAGGTGCCAGATTATAACAGGAAGCTAATATTGTTATTCTAGAGGTGCCAGATTATAACAGGAAGCTAATATTGTTATTCTAGAGGTGCCAGATTATAACAGGAAGCTAATATTGTTATTCTGGAGGTGCCAGATTATAACAGGAAGCTAAAATTGTTATGCTAGAGGTGCCAGACTATAAAAGGAAGCTAATATTTCTGACTCATACAGAGTCACATACTGTGTTGTGCTGAAATGTGTGCTGTGCATCATTTGACCCCAGGGCTCATTTACTGACTGTCTGACTGATTGATTGATGTTATTCCTACAGGGAGTCACATGATCAATACTAACTGTTCAGCGGCTCACAGTCGCCAGGCTCTGTCCTGTAAAATGGCCGTCGAATACGACACCTTCATCAGCTCTGGCAAGAAGTAAGACACACACACACACCAACCGCAATGACAAAATTGGCAGTTGATGGCTGAAGAATCAAAGTCAGGTTGATTGGGGTTAACCCTTCTAGGTGGTTCTGACCATGTGGATAATGATACTGATTGTGGTTAACCCTTCTAGGTGGTTCTGACCATGTGGATAATGATTGTGGTTAACCCTTCTAGGTGGTTCTGACCATGTGGATAATGATTGTGGTTAACCCTTCTAGGTGGTTCTGACCATGTGGATAATGATACTGATTGTGGTTAACCCTTCTAGGTGGTTCTGACCATGTGGATAATGATACTGATTGTGGTTAACCCTTCTAAGTGGTTCTGACCATGTGGGTAATGATTGTGGTTAACCCTTCTAGGTGGTTCTGACCATGTGGATAATGATACTGATTGTGGTTAACCCTTCTAGGTGGTTCTGACCATGTGGATACTGATTGCGGTTAACCCTTCTAGGTGGTTCTGACCGTGTGGATAATGATTGTGGTTAACCCTTCTAGGTGGTTCTGACCATGTGGATAATGATACTGATTGTGGTTAACCCTTCTAGGTGGTTCTGACCGTGTGGATAATGATTGTGGTTAACCCTTCTAGGTGGTTCTGAACATGTGGATAATGATACTGATTGTGGTTAACCCTTCTAGGTGGTTCTGACCGTGTGGATAATGATTGTGGTTAACCCTTCTAGGTGGTTCTGAACATGTGGATAATGATACTGATTGTGGTTAACCCTTCTAGGTGGTTCTGACCATGTGGATAATGATACTGATTGTGGTTAACCCTTCTAGGTGGTTCTGCCATGTGGGTAATGATACTGATTGTGGTTAACCTTTCTAGGTGGTTCTGACCATGTGGATAATGATACTGATTGTGGTTAACCCTTCTAGGTGGTTCTGACCATGTGGATAATGATACTGATTGTGGTTAACCCTTCTAGGTGGTTCTGACCATGTGGATAATGATACTGATTGTGGTTAACCCTTCTAGGTGGTTCTGACCATGTGGATAATGATTGTGGTTAACCCTTCTAGGTGGTTCTGAACATGTGGATAATGATACTGATTGTGGTTAACCCTTCTAGGTGGTTCTGACCATGTGGATAATGGTACTGATTGTGGTTAACCCTTCTAGGTGGTTCTGCCATGTGGATACTGATTGTGGTTAACCCTTCTAGGTGGTTCTGCCACGTGGATGATGATAACTACGTGAACATACGTCCCCTTGTGAAGCTCCTGTCTCACTACAGCCACGCCCACGATGTCTACATTGGCCGGCCTAGCCTCGACCGACCACTAGAAGCCACCGAGAGGTTTGGCGACTCCCACACGGTAAGGAACCAGGAAGTAATGTGTTCACTAACCTAAAACATGTTTCTCTTCTCATTTTAACCATTATTTTGTTTTTGTGACTATATAATAATCCAGCAAGCACATTTTGGTTCCTTGGAAGTTGTGGGAACGTACATTTTGAGGTTGCAGGGATGTTCTGAGAACGTTTTGCTATGGTTACTATGGTTCCCTGAAAGTTTTCCTGGGAGCTTTTAATAATGTTCTGAGAATGGATTTATTGTTTTCTTTTTGTTAACTAAATAACGTTCTGAGAACATTCTCTAAATGCTTAACCTGTTGGGGATGGGGGCGCTGTTTAGACTATTTATGCTAATGTGGCTAATTTTTTAAACGGCTTCCCACAAAATCCTTGATCGTACAATATGCATATTATTATTATTATTGGATAGAAAACAGTCTATAGTTTCTATAGGAGTTGAAATTTTGTCTCTAAGTGGAACAGAGCCCATTCTACAGCAATTTCCCTGACATGGAGTCAGATTTGAGAAACGTTGGCCACTTTTCTGAAGTCATTTAAAAGGGCTCTGTCGTTGCTATGACTATACGGACACTTCTTACGTCTTCCCCTGGATGCCTTTACGTGATGACGATTCCAACGGGCTCGATTGCTCGTTCACAGGCCCTACAAATGAAAAAAACCTTTAGCTAGCAAGTCTTTTCTTGCTGCGTAACGCGCGTGGAAGACACCGACCCTCTCCTGTTCCAAGCGTTAGTTTAGCCTGTTATATTTCTCCGGTCATCTTTTCACTCGTTATAGGAGTTACAAACATCACAAAGTAGTTAATTTAAAGCGTTTTATAGCAATTTATATCCGTTTAGTGCGATTTTGGGACATTTATTTTTGCAACGATGTGAAAAGTTGGGTGCGCTTTTCAGTTCATCCCGAACGTAGTTGACATTTCCACATGGCAAGAGGACAGCTTTCCACCAAAAGACGATTTCTCCCAAGAAAGGATCCTTTGCCCAAGATACTGATGGAAGAACAGCTCAAGGTAGGACATTTTTATTATGATAAATCGTGTTTCTGTCGAAACATTTTAGTGGCTTAGGACGCCATGTTTTTTGACGTAGCTTCGCTTGGCGCAAACTGTATTGAAAAGTAAGGATAAATTAAAAAATGTAATAACGCAATTGTATTAAGAATTAAATTGTCTATCAATCCCTGTCCACCCTATATTTTTTAGTCACGTTTATGAGTATTTATGTATAAGAGTAGATCACTGTCTAAGTGGCGCAAGGACGTTTTCTTTACCAGCTTGTCTACATTTCACATTGTCTAACCATGATTTTGGTGGCTAAATATAAACATTTTCGATCAAACTGTATATGCATGTTGTAATGTGATGTTACAGGAGTGTCATCGGAAGAATTCTGAGAAGGTTAGTGAAAAAATTAATATCTTTTGGCGATGTTGACTTTTATCGCTCACTTTGGCTAGAATCAATGCTGGGCTGCTAATTGCTATGTGCTAAGCTAATATAACGATTTATTGTGTTTTCGCTGTAAGACACTTAGAAAATCTGAAATATTGTCTGTATTCACAGGATCTGTGTCTTTCGATTCGTGTATGCTGTGTATTTTTACGAAATGTTTGATGATTAGTAGTTAGGTAAACACGTTGCTCATTGTAATTATTCTAGTCCATTTGTGATGGTGGGTGCAATTGTAAACTATGAAGTCTACCTGAAATATGCACTTTTTTCTAACAAAACCTATCCCATACCATAAATATGTTATCAGACTGTCATCTAATGAGTTTTTTTGTTGGTTAGGGGCTATAAATATCTTAGTTTAGCCGAATTGGTGATGGCTACTGGTGTTGGTGGACAAATAAAAGATGGTGGAATATGCTAATGTGTTTTTAGGTAATAGATGTACATCTTTACATATTGTGTCTTCCCTGTAAAACATTTTAAAAATCGGAAATGTTGACTGGATTCATAAGATCTGTGTCTTTCATTAGCTGTATTGGACTTTAATGTGTGAAAGTTAAATATTTAAAAAAAATATTTTTTTTGAATTTCGCGGCACTGGTTTTTCAGTGGGGGGGGGGGGGTGTGCCGCTAGCGCCACGCTGATCCTAGACAGGTTAAAAGTGTATTTGGAGTATTTTCAAATAACTTTTCACTGAAGGTTTCAACACCGCTAGCTTAGTTTAGGTTAACTGTTTGGAACTCCAAGTATAGATAGGACACATGGAAATGAGTTTGCTAAGGCTTTAATCATGCAAACCCATTTCTTTATTATTGTGTGAGTTTTGAACCTATGATCTTCTGTTCTCTATCCATGGAATTAGTCCACCAAGATGGAGATAGCATGCCGTGTTTTTTAACTCATACAAAGCTGTTACTTTTAGTCTATTCAAACAAACGGCATTAGTGGGCAGGGCCCAGCACACCTGAATGCACTTAACGAGATAGATAAAGTTGTGTTGATGCAGGGCCGATGTAGATCTTAACGCATGGTGAGGGAGCTACAGGCAGGAATCAGCAATGAATCCCAGTAATGGGCCATCTATGGGGAGGGGTGCCCCCTTGTGGACAGAGAGCGAATCACCCAACGTATTACTCCCACCCTGGGGTGATTGATAAACCCCTTGAACACCATTTGAACGAGGGGTACCAGAGGGGCATTAAACATGGACAAGCTTCCAACACACGTTGTGCTTCAGTGACACTGTATAGTCTGCATGAATCCCGACTCCCCTATGGGCACCGAGGGTAATAGCTGACGTAGTGCCCCGTTTGACGTAACAAAACATGGGGACACTGTCGTCACAGTAATGGTTTTGTGGAGCGGTGCACATGTCGCTCAGACCCGTGCTAAGGCCCATCTCTCCAGGTTACCCAAGCCAGATCCTCTGGGGCTGCTTCCTCATCGGAGGAGCATGCAAGCCGCGCTTTCTCCACTCCCTCCAACTCCAGGAATTGAAAATAGTAATTGGGTTGCTATAACGACGGGGAACACTAGTAAGCTTCATTCACCGGAAGGTATGCATGCTAGCTAGATATTAGCCAGGAGGCTCTTTAGTCTAAGCTCGGCTAGCTAGCATCTTTGACCGCAGCACGGTCCGTTTAGAATAACCAAGCAACTTAACGTTACGTATACTACACAAGAGAGCTACCCCAAGCAACTCCACCGTGTGGAGGAATAGCTAGCACGCTACGCAGAGCAACTCCACCGTGGGGAGGAATAGCTAGCACGCTATGCAGAGCAACTCCTCCGTGGGGAGGAATAGATAGCACGCTACGCAGAGCAACTCCTCCGTGGGGTGGAATAGCTAGCACGCTACACAGAGCAACTCCACCGTGGGGAGGAATAGATAGCACGCTACGCTGTGCAACTCCACCGTGTGGAGGAATATATAGCATGCTACGCAGACCAACTCCACCATGGGGAGGAATAGGTAGCCCACTACGCAGAGCAACTCCACCGTGGGGAGGAATAGATAGCACGCTACGCTGTGCAACTCCACCGTGGGGAGGAATAGATAGCACGCTACGCAGAGCAACTCCACTGTGGGGAGGAATAGCTAGCACGCTACGCAGAGCAACTCCACCGTGGGGAGGAATAGCTAGCACGCTGCGCAGAGCAACTCCACCGTGGGGAGGAATAGCTAGCACGCTGCGCAGAGCAGCTCCACCGTGGGGAGGAATAGCTAGCACGCTACGCAGAGCAACTCCACCGTGGGGAGGAATAGATAGCACGCTACGCAGAGCAACTCCACCGTGGGGAGGAATAGCTAGCACGCTACGCAGAGCCACTCCACCGTGGGGAGGAATGGCTAGCACGCTACGCAGAGCAACTCCACCGTGGGGAGGAATAGATAGCACGCTACGCAGAGCAACTCCACCGCGGGGAGGAATAGCTAGCACGCTACGCAGAGCAACTCCACCGTGGGGAGGAATAGCTAGCACGCTATGCAGAGCTTGTTAGCTGCCCTGGTCTTGAAAGTCTCTATGTAGGACCGGACCACAGAGGAGAGACCGGACCCTTCATCCACAAGTAAGAGAGGCAAACAGTGCTTGACTGAGACAGAAACTGGCTGTGCTCTCGCTTTGAGTAGCCTTCCGTAACCGGTGACAGAGCGCACAGGAGCCGGGTTTAGCGCCGGGCAGCCACCGTACACACCACGTCCAGGCAGACAAGGCATTTGCTCCGACCAAAGACAACAATCTATGTCGGCGTCCCAATACTCAGACTCAGCTGAGGTATGGTCACCCGGGAGAGGAAGTGACTATCTGAAACACGAAGGCCCCTATAGAATGCTACATGAGTGTCAAGAGAACCTGGCGTAGACAAGTAGGGAAACAGTGCCAGTCCTGCACATGAACTGATTTGAGTAAAGGCCTGCCAGAGCAGCACCGAGCCGTGACATACAAGTCAACAAACTTGAGTATCTCTTTACTTGTTTGGGCATGGTCGCGAACCCTAACCGGGCTCAGCCTTCACCATCTAGCTCCCATTTTTTTGTCATCTTACTCATTGTTATAGCAACGGCAAGAAACCTTAAGAGAAACAAATTGTTTCTGATTATGAAACTATGAGAACGTCCAGGGGGTGAGCACGCTCTACCACAACGCCACGGTGTAGTTGGTGCAACTAAGACAGTCTCGTCTTACAATTGTTTGTTTTAGTATGGTGAATTGTTCCTGTTCACACTGAGGTGAAGAGCGGAATAATTGAAGGAATAAATCCGAGCCTCATGCTTATCACATGTGGAAGGCGGGGCTTCCAGCGAAGCGCAGATTTGATTGGCTTTGTCAGATGTGATTATAGATCCGTCAACCAAAGTTGCGAGAGTACGACTCCCCGTAGTATGTTGTACCAAAGTTGACTGACTGAAAGGGAACATATGGTTCTCAGAACGTTATGTGCTAGTTGAGTGGTTCTCAGAACATTATGTGCTGGCCGGGTGGTTCTCAGAACGTTATGTGCTAGCTGGGTGGTTCTCAGAACGTTATGTGCTAGTTGGGTGGTTCTCAGAACGTTATGTGCTAGCTGGGTGGTTCTCAGAACGTTATGTGCTAGCTGGGTGGTTCTCAGAACGTTATGTGCTAGTTGGGTGGTTCTCAGAACGTTATGTGCTAGCTGGGTGGTTCTCAGAACGTTATGTGCTAGCTGGGTGGTTCTCAGAACGTTATGTGCTAGTTGAGTGGTTCTATACTGTATATAGATATATATAATAATAATATTGAATATGAATGTATGTGTGAGTTTCCATGTATATTTGTATGTATCTGCCTATATAATGCCATACATTGTGTTTATTACAATATTACTAACATGTAATATTGTCTGTATTATGTAAGCATTTCGCTACACTCGCATTAACATCTGCTAACCATGTGTATGTGACAAATAAAATGTGATTTGATTTTGTGTGCTTTCAGCGTCCAGTGCGTTTCTGGTTTGCCACAGGAGGTGCAGGGTTCTGTGTTAGTCGAGGTCTCGCCCTCAAGATGAGCCCCTGGGCCAGGTGTGTGTGTGTGTGTGTGTGTGTGTGTGTGTGTGTGTGTGTGTGTGTGTGTGTGTGTGTGTGTGTGTGTGTGTGTGTGTGTGTGTGTGTGTTGAGACTCACAGTGGGATATTCTCCTGCTTGTCTGTGAGTTTGCGTACATAAGTGTGTTTATTTTGGAAGTCAGTAGGCAGTTTCCACACATGACATATTCTCTCTCCCTTTCTCTCTCTCTCACTCTCTCTCTCTCCCTTTCTCTCTCTCTCTCTCTCTCTCTCTCTCTCTCTCCCTTTCTCTCTCTCTCTCTCACTCTCTCTCTCTCTCCCTTTCTCTCTCACTCTCTCTCTCTCTCTCCCTTTCTCTCTCTCTCCCTTTCTCTCTCTCTCCCTTTCTCTCTCTCTCTCTCTCTCTCTCTCTCTCACTCTCTCTCTCTCTCCCTTTCTCTCTCTCTCTCTCTCTCTCTCTCACTCTCTCTCTCTCTCCCTTTCTCTCTCTCTCTCTCTCCCTTTCTCTCTCTCTCTCTCTCTCTCCCTTTCTCTCTCTCTCTCACTCTTTCTCTCTCTCTCTCACTCCCTCCCTTTCTCTCTCTCATGCTCTCCCTCACTTTCTGTCTCTCTCTCTCTCTCTCTCTCAATTCAATTCAATTCAATTCAAGGGGCTTTATTGGCATGGGAAACATGTGTTAACATTGCCAAAGCAAGTGAGGTAGACAATACACAAAAGTGAAACAAATAAAACGAATTAACAGTAACAGTCTCTCTCTCTCTCTCTCTCTCTCTCTCTCTCTCTCTCTCTCTCTCTCTCTCTTTCTCTCTCACGCTCTCCCTCACTTTCTGTCTCTCTCCTCTATCTCTATCTCTATCTATTGCTGTGTCTCTCTCTGTCTCTCTCTCTCCTCTATCCACTCTCTCTCTCTCCCGGTCCCCAGTGGCGGTAATTTCATGACAACAGCTGATCGTATTCGTCTCCCTGACGACTGTACGGTTGGTTACATCATCGAGGCGTTGCTAGGGGTGGGTCTTATCCGCTCCCCACTGTTCCACTCTCACCTGGAGAACCTTCAGCTGGTGTCACCGACACAGATACAACACCAGGTACACACACACACACACACACACACACACACACACACACACACACACACACACACACACACACACACACACCTGTTAAGCTTTCATGGAACACAGCGATAAATACTAGCCAATGGAATACAACGATAAATACTAGCCAATGGAACACAGCGATAAATACTAGCCAATGGAACACAGCGCTAAAGTGTGTGTGTGTGTGTGTGTGTGTGTGTGTGTGTGTGTGTGTGTGTGTGTGTGTGTGTGTGTGTGTGTGTGTGTGTGTGTGTGTGTGTGTGTGTGTGTGTGTGTGTGTGTGTGTGTGTGTGTGTGTGTGTGTGTGTGTGTGTGTGTGTGTGTGTGTGTGTGTGTGTGTGTGTGTGTGTGTGTGTGCGTGCGTGTGTGTATTGCCGTTCCAGGTGACTCTGAGTTATGGAACGTTTGATAGTAAGAGAAACATAATCAACGTAAGAGGAGCGCTCTCATTGGACGAAGACCCTACCAGGTACTATAGGGTGTGTGTGTGTGTGAATTTTGAGAGCCTACTTTGTCTAAGTGACTGTGTAAGTGTGAGTTTGAGAGCCTACTTGTCTAAGTGACTGTGTAAGTGTTTGAGCGCCTACTTTGTCTAAGTGACTGTGTAAGTGTTTGAGAGCCTACTTTGTCTAAGTGACTGTGAGTGTTTGAGAGCCTACTTTGTCTAAGTGACTGTGTAAGTGTGAGTGTTTGAGAGCCTACTTGTCTAAGTGACTGTGTAAGTGTTTGAGAGCCTACTTTGTCTAAGTGACTGTGTAAGTGTTTGAGAGCCTACTTGTCTAAGTGACTGTGTAAGTGTTTGAGAGCCTACTTTGTCTAAGTGACTGTGTAAGTGTTTGAGAGCCTACTTTGTCTAAGTGACTGTGTTAGTGTTTGAGAGCCTACTTTGTCTAAGTGACTCCCTCTCTCTCTCCCCCCTCCTCCGTCTCTCTCGCTCTCTCTCCCCCTCTCCTCCTTCTCTCTCCCTCCCTCTCTCTGCCCCTCTCTCTCTCCCCCCTCCCCCGTCTCTCTCTCTCAGGTTCAGGTCTGTCCATTGTGTCTTATACCCAGACACTCCGTGGTGTTCAGCCCTGACCTGGTACTGAGGTACTGACCCCACCAATCCAGAGACACAGAAAGAGGGGAGAAGACGAGAGAGGGAGCAAAGACACGGAGGGAGCGATGGACAGAGGAGAGAGAAGTGGAGAAGAGGGACTAGAGATATTGATGAATGGATAGACAGAGGAGAGAAGACTGACTAGAGATATAGATGAATGGATAGACAGAGGAGGAGAAGAGGGACTAGAGATATTGATGAATGGATAGACAGAGGAGGAGAAGAGGGACTAGAGATATTGATGAATAGATAGACAGAGGAGGAGAAGAGGGACTAGAGATATTGATGAATGGATAGACAGAGGAGGAGAAGAGGGACTAGAGATATTGATGAATGGATAGACAGAGGAGGAGAAGAGGGACTAGAGATATTGAAGAATGGATAGACAGAGGAGGAGAAGAGGGACTAGAGATATTGATGAATGGATAGACAGAGGAGGAGAAGAGGGACTAGAGATATTGATGAATGGATAGACAGAGGAGGAGAAGAGGGACTAGAGATATAGATGAATGGATAGACAGAGGAGGAGAAGAGGGACTAGAGATATAGATGAATGGATAGACAGAGGAGGAGAAGAGGGACTAGAGATATAGATGAATGGATAGACAGAGGAGAGAAGAGGAGAAACAAAGTCATTATTGTCCCTCTGTATGGATTCAGAATGAGACCCTGATGTCATGATACGGTTCCTTCTGACCATAGAACGGTTTTCTCAAGCTCTCATGTCCTATTTGGTGTCAAATAGTTTTGGGGTTCCTAGGGCCTCTGGGGCACCTCGTGGGACGACACTGGATCTCTCCGTCACCGGATCCTTACGCCCTCTAACCCTTGACCTCTAACCCCTAGTCCCTCCCAGAGAGGCCTGGTGGGGAGAAGAGCGCGATGTCGTTGTGAAGTTGCTGATTGCAGATGGCTCTGTGTTGGCCGACGGTGCAGCTCTAACAGAGGGACTGTTTAAAGCCACGGTGCTGTTGTGTCTCTGTAGCCTGAGTGCCAGTATTCTTTGTGCTGTCATCAACTCCTTGTCACTAACTCAATGTCACGTTCGGCTCGTCCATGACAGCAGTGTAGTTGGCATGGTAATACAAACAGATCTGGGACCAGGTTATCTATTGTGTGAGTAGAAGTTGTCATCTTTTCCCCCCCTTGGTTGCTAAGGACAATGGTTCTACATCCTCTTTGGGGTTCAACATTTCTCTTCCTGCATCTTGGAGACTGAAGGAAATACAAATTGTCTACTGTTTTTGTTTTTTTCTTCTTCTCTATATTCTTCCCAATAGTAACGTTTATTGTGGATTTTAAAAGAGTAATGTCAGCAGACTCTGGATCTCTACAGACCAGTGAAGTGGTGTGTTTTAATGTCAGCAGACTCTGGATCTCTACAGACCAGTGAAGTGGTGTGTTTTAATGCTCAGACTCTGGATCTCTACAGACCAGTGAAGTGGTGTGTTTTAATGTCAGCAGACTCTGGATCTCTACAGACCAGTGAAGTGGTGTGTTTTAATGTCAGCAGACTCTGGATCTCTACAGACCAGTGAAGTGGTGTGTTTTAATGTCAGCAGACTCTGGATCTCTACAGACCAGTGAAGTGGTGTGTTTTAATGCTCAGACTCTGGATCTCTACAGACCAGTGAAGTGGTGTGTTTTAATGCTCAGCAGACTCTGGATCTCTACAGACCAGTGAAGTGGTGTGTTTTAATGTCAGCAGACTCTGGATCTCTACAGACCAGTGAAGTGGTGTGTTTTAATGTCAGCAGACTCTGGATCTCTACAGACCAGTGAAGTGGTGTGTTTTAATGCTCAGACTCTGGATCTCTACAGACCAGTGAAGTGGTGTGTTTTAATGCTCAGACTCTGGATCTCCACAGACCAGTGAAGTGGTGTGTTTTAATGGTCAGACTCTGGATCTCTACAGACCAGTGAAGTGGTGTGTTTTAATGCTCAGACTCTGGATCTCTACAGACCAGTGAAGTGGTGTGTTTTAATGGTCAGACTCTGGATCTCTACAGACCAGTGAAGTGGTGTGTTTTAATGTCAGCAGACTCTGGATCTCTACAGACCAGTGAAGTGGTGTGTTTTAATGTCAGCAGACTCTGGATCTCTACAGACCAGTGAAGTGGTGTGTTTTAATGTCAGCAGACTCTGGATCTCTACAGACCAGTGAAGTGGTGTGTTTTAATGCTCAGACTCTGGATCTCTACAGACCAGTGAAGTGGTGTGTTTTAATGTCAGCAGACTCTGGATCTCTACAGACCAGTGAAGTGGTGTGTTTTAATGCTCAGACTCTGGATCTCTACAGACCAGTGAAGTGGTGTGTTTTAATGCTCAGATTCTGGATCTCTACAGACCAGTGAAGTGGTGTGTTTTAATGCTCAGATTCTGGATCTCTACAGACCAGTGAAGTGGTGTGTTTTAATGTCAGCAGACTCTGGATCTCTACAGACCAGTGAAGTGGTGTGTTTTAATGCTCAGACTCTGGATCTCTACAGACCAGTGAAGTGGTGTGTTTTAATGGTCAGACTCTGGATCTCTACAGACCAGTGAAGTGGTGTGTTTTAATGCTCAGATTCTGGATCTCTACAGACCAGTGAAGTGGTGTGTTTTAATGCTCAGATTCTGGATCTCTACAGACCAGTGAAGTGGTGTGTTTTAATGTCAGCAGACTCTGGATCTCTACAGACCAGTGAAGTGGTGTGTTTTAATGTCAGCAGACTCTGGATCTCTACAGACCAGTGAAGTGGTGTGTTTTAATGTCAGCAGACTCTGGATCTCTACAGACCAGTGAAGTGGTGTGTTTTAATGCTCAGACTCTGGATCTCTACAGACCAGTGAAGTGGTGTGTTTTAATGCTCAGACTCTGGATCTCTACAGACCAGTGAAGTGGTGTGTTTTAATGGTCAGACTCTGGATCTCTACAGACCAGTGAAGTGGTGTGTTTTAATGCTCAGATTCTGGATCTCTACAGACCAGTGAAGTGGTGTGTTTTAATGCTCAGATTCTGGATCTCTACAGACCAGTGAAGTGGTGTGTTTTAATGTCAGCAGACTCTGGATCTCTACAGACCAGTGAAGTGGTGTGTTTTAATGCTCAGACTCTGGATCTCTACAGACCAGTGAAGTGGTGTGTTTTAATGCTCAGACTCTGGATCTCTACAGACCAGTGAAGTGGTGTGTTTTAATGCTCAGACTCTGGATCTCTACAGACCAGTGAAGTGGTGTGTTTTAATGTCAGCAGACTCTGGATCTCTACAGACCAGTGAAGTGGTGTGTTTTAATGCTCAGACTCTGGATCTCTACAGACCAGTGAAGTGGTGTGTTTTAATGGTCAGACTCTGGATCTCTACAGACCAGTGAAGTGGTGTGTTTTAATGCTCAGATTCTGGATCTCTACAGACCAGTGAAGTGGTGTGTTTTAATGTCAGCAGACTCTGGATCTCTACAGACCAGTGAAGTGGTGTGTTTTAATGCTCAGACTCTGGATCTCTACAGACCAGTGAAGTGGTGTGTTTTAATGGTCAGACTCTGGATCTCCACAGACCAGTGAAGTGGTGTGTTTTAATGCTCAGCAGACTCTGGATCTCTACAGACCAGTGAAGTGGTGTGTTTTAATGCTCAGACTCTGGATCTCTACAGACCAGTGAAGTGGTGTGTTTTAATGCTCAGACTCTGGATCTCTACAGACCAGTGAAGTGGTGTGTTTTAATGCTCAGCAGACTCTGGATCTCTACAGACCAGTGAAGTGGTGTGTTTTAATGCTCAGACTCTGGATCTCTACAGACCAGTGAAGTGGTGTGTTTTAATGTCAGCAGACTCTGGATCTCTACAGACCAGTGAAGTGGTGTGTTTTAATGTCAGCAGACTCTGGATCTCTACAGACCAGTGAAGTGGTGTGTTTTAATGCTCAGACTCTGGATCTCTACAGACCAGTGAAGTGGTGTGTTTTAATGCTCAGACTCTGGATCTCTACAGACCAGTGAAGTGGTGTGTTTTAATGTCAGCAGACTCTGGATCTCTACAGACCAGTGAAGTGGTGTGTTTTAATGCTCAGACTCTGGATCTCTACAGACCAGTGAAGTGGTGTGTTTTAATGCTCAGACTCTGGATCTCTACAGACCAGTGAAGTGGTGTGTTTTAATGCTCAGACTCTGGATCTCTA
Organism: Salvelinus fontinalis; assembly: GCF_029448725.1. Taxonomy (NCBI): domain Eukaryota; kingdom Metazoa; phylum Chordata; class Actinopteri; order Salmoniformes; family Salmonidae; genus Salvelinus; species Salvelinus fontinalis. The sequence continues at coordinate 73,327 of NW_026600687.1, read as the reverse complement.
CAGACCAGTGAAGTGGTGTGTTTTAATGTCAGCAGACTCTGGATCTCCACAGACCAGTGAAGTGGTGTGTTTTAATGCTCAGACTCTGGATCTCTACAGACCAGTGAAGTGGTGTGTTTTAATGCTCAGACTCTGGATCTCTACAGACCAGTGAAGTGGTGTGTTTTAATGGTCAGACTCTGGATCTCTACAGACCAGTGAAGTGGTGTGTTTTAATGCTCAGACTCTGGATCTCTACAGACCAGTGAAGTGGTGTGTTTTAATGCTCAGACTCTGGATCTCTACAGACCAGTGAAGTGGTGTGTTTTAATGTCAGCAGACTCTGGATCTCTACAGACCAGTGAAGTGGTGTGTTTTAATGGTCAGACTCTGGATCTCTACAGACCAGTGAAGTGGTGTGTTTTAATGTCAGCAGACTCTGGATCTCTACAGACCAGTGAAGTGGTGTGTTTTAATGCTCAGACTGGATCTCTACAGACCAGTGAAGTGGTGTGTTTTAATGTCAGCAGACTCTGGATCTCTACAGACCAGTGAAGTGGTGTGTTTTAATGCTCAGACTCTGGATCTCTACAGACCAGTGAAGTGGTGTGTTTTAATGTCAGCAGACTCTGGATCTCTACAGACCAGTGAAGTGGTGTGTTTTAATGCTCAGACTCTGGATCTCTACAGACCAGTGAAGTGGTGTGTTTTAATGTCAGCAGACTCTGGATCTCTACAGACCAGTGAAGTGGTGTGTTTTAATGCTCAGACTCTGGATCTCTACAGACCAGTGAAGTGGTGTGTTTTAATGGTCAGACTCTGGATCTCTACAGACCAGTGAAGTGGTGTGTTTTAATGCTCAGATTCTGGATCTCTACAGACCAGTGAAGTGGTGTGTTTTAATGTCAGCAGACTCTGGATCTCTACAGACCAGTGAAGTGGTGTGTTTTAATGCTCAGACTCTGGATCTCTACAGACCAGTGAAGTGGTGTGTTTTAATGGTCAGACTCTGGATCTCTACAGACCAGTGAAGTGGTGTGTTTTAATGGTCAGACTCTGGATCTCCACAGACCAGTGAAGTGGTGTGTTTTAATGCTCAGCAGACTCTGGATCTCTACAGACCAGTGAAGTGGTGTGTTTTAATGCTCAGACTCTGGATCTCTACAGACCAGTGAAGTGGTGTGTTTTAATGCTCAGATTCTGGATCTCTACAGACCAGTGAAGTGGTGTGTTTTAATGCTCAGACTCTGGATCTCTACAGACCAGTGAAGTGGTGTGTTTTAATGCTCAGACTCTGGATCTCTACAGACCAGTGAAGTGGTGTGTTTTAATGCTCAGCAGACTCTGGATCTCTACAGACCAGTGAAGTGGTGTGTTTTAATGGTCAGACTCTGGATCTCTACAGACCAGTGAAGTGGTGTGTTTTAATGCTCAGACTCTGGATCTCTACAGACCAGTGAAGTGGTGTGTTTTAATGTCAGCAGACTCTGGATCTCTACAGACCAGTGAAGTGGTGTGTTTTAATGTCAGCAGACTCTGGATCTCTACAGACCAGTGAAGTGGTGTGTTTTAATGCTCAGACTCTGGATCTCTACAGACCAGTGAAGTGGTGTGTTTTAATGTCAGCAGACTCTGGATCTCTACAGACCAGTGAAGTGGTGTGTTTTAATGTCAGCAGACTCTGGATCTCTACAGACCAGTGAAGTGGTGTGTTTTAATGCTCAGACTCTGGATCTCTACAGACCAGTGAAGTGGTGTGTTTTAATGTCAGCAGACTCTGGATCTCTACAGACCAGTGAAGTGGTGTGTTTTAATGCTCAGATTCTGGATCTCTACAGACCAGTGAAGTGGTGTGTTTTAATGCTCAGACTCTGGATCTCTACAGACCAGTGAAGTGGTGTGTTTTAATTCTCATTGTTAACAGTTGATTGTTTATAACTTTTCAGTATTATCACGTTATTCCATCAGACAGCTGTCAATCAGACAACAGTTAGAATGACTGAGTAGAACTAGCACTTTTCTGGGAGTAATGAAGCACCAGGGACTGTGTACATAAAGCAGGTCTCAGAAGAGGGCTGCTGGTGTCGGATCAGTGCCCTCTCTTATTCATTATAATCTAAAAGGCCAAACTGATCTTAAATCAGCACTCTGACTCTGAGATTCTTTATGAATATGGTTCCAGAAATCACATTGGGGGGCCAAAAGACTTTAAACCCAACGTCATACTGTATTGAAGACAGACTATGCATTTTGTTATCATTACAATATATATCTCTGTACACTTGTAATCAGAGGAATTTAAGAAGGAGTAGAACAGGCCTCCCCTTTCATGTCATAATGTGCAGACAGGCAGCCGTTCTAGTTCTATGTTTAGTAGTAGTATCATGGAGCATGTTGGGGGGGGTCAGAGAGGTGGAAACAGAAATAGAAGGACTAGAACGCTGTTGGAACCTTTAACCCTGGTCATTTGACTCATGGGGACTCTCACATTGGCTGCCAGTCCCCCCATTATGCCATCATAATGGGGAGACCGGTTCTATGAGCGGAACACGTACATGTTCTCATGTCCTTAATAAGTGTTCTGATGACCCCTCTCTCTCTGTGAGGTATTAACTGACCCATAATGGGTTTCTGATTGGAGATTCTTCTTCCTCAACTGGGCCTTTAGATTAAAACCTGCTTTAGTAATGTGTTTTTATGTTACTCTTTTGATCAGGACGGTTTCTGATTTGAATTTTACTGCATTGTTGTTGTTGTCTGTTGTTGTTGTATGTATTCTCCAGTATCTGGACTATAGAAAGACGGTAGTGTCTCATGGGGTTTGAACGCTGAATATATTGCCTTATGTCTCACCACAGTGGTTGCTATTCTCTGCTTTTTTAATAAAGCCTGATAATGCCATATTCAGCCTAACAATGCCTTATTGACCTGAACTCTGTGTGTGTGTGTGTGGGGGGGGGGGGGGGGGGGGGGGGCAGATTACTGCCTAAGCTTCTTTTAATCCTTTGCAGGCCACGTAAGATTCACACACACAGCGAGAGACAGACAGAGACACAGACAGACTCAGTGAAGGAATGTGTGGATCTAACAGCAGGATGCGGTGGGAGCGTTCATACCTGCCTGTCAGGCTGTCTGTCTGTCTGTCAGGCTGTCTGTGTGTCTGTCAGGCTGTCTGTCTGTCAGGCTGTCTGTCTGTCAGGCTGTCTGTCTGGCTGTCTGTCTGTCAGGCTGTCTGTCTGTCTGTCAGGCTGTCTGTCTGTCAGGCTGTCTGTCTGTCAGGCTCTGTGTTATGTTGGTGGGATAATAGCTGGTCTCAGATGCCCCACCCTTGGCATCCCAGAGGTACATAATAATAGGTGTCCTTCTAGAAGAGATCCTTATTCTAGTCTTCTCTTCCCAGGGACTTCCCTGGGTGTGTGTCTGTGTGGAAGGATTATTCTAGTCTTGTCTTCCCAGGGACTTCCCTGGATGTGTGTCTGTGTGGGAGGCTTATTCTAGTCTTCTCTTCCCAGGGACTTCCCTGGCTGTGTGTCTGTGTGGGAGGATTATTCTAGTCTTCTCTTCCCAGGGACTTCCCTGGCTGTGTGTCCGTGTGGGAGGATTATTCTAGTCTTCTCTTCCCAGGGACTTCCCTGGCTGTGTGGGAGGATTATTGTAGTCTTCTCTTCCCTTGCTGTGTGTCTGTGTGGGAGGATTATTCTAGTCTTCTATTCCCAGGGACTTCCCTGGATGTGTGTCCGTGTGGGAGGATTATTCTAGTCTTCTCTTCCCAGGGACTTCCCTGGCTGTTTGGGAGGATTATTCTAGTATTCTTTTCCCTTGCTGTGTGTCTGTGTGGGAGGATTATTCTAGTCTTCTCTTCCCAGGGACTTCCCTGGATGTGTGTCTGTGTGGGAGGATTATTCTAGTCTTCTCTTCCCAGGGACTTCCCTGGATGTGTGTCTGTGTGGGAGGATTATTCTAGTCTTCTCTTCCCAGGGACTTCCCTGGATGTGTGTCCGTGTGGGAGGATTATTCTAGTCTTCTCTTCCCAGGGACTTCCCTGGCTGTTTGGGAGGATTATTCTAGTGTTCTCTTCCCTGGCTGTGTGTCTGTGTGGGAGGATTATTCTAGTCTTCTCTTCCCAGGGACTTCCCTGGATGTGTGTCTGTGTGGGAGGATTATTCTAGTCTTCTCTTCCAAGGGACTTCCCTGGATGTGTGTCTGTGTGGGAGGATTATTCTAGTCTTCTCTTCCCAGGGACTTCCCTGGCTGTGTGGGAGGATTATTGTAGTCTTCTCTTCCCTTGCTGTGTGTCTGTGTGGGAGGATTATTCTAGTCTTCTCTTCCCAGGGACTTCCCTGGCTGTTTGGGAGGATTATTCTAGTATTCTTTTCCCTTGCTGTGTGTCTGTGTGGGAGGATTATTCTAGTCTTCTCTTCCCAGGGACTTCCCTGGATGTGTGTCCGTGTGGGAGGATTATTCTAGTCTTCTCTTCCCAGGGACTTCCCTGGCTGTTTGGGAGGATTATTCTAGTGTTCTCTTCCCTGGCTGTGTGTCTGTGTGGGAGGATTATTCTAGTCTTCTCTTCCCAGGGACTTCCCTGGATGTGTGTCTGTGTGGGAGGATTATTCTAGTCTTCTCTTCCAAGGGACTTCCCTGGATGTGTGTCTGTGTGGGAGGATTATTCTAGTCTTCTCTTCCCAGGGACTTCCCTGGCTGTTTGGGAGGATTATTGTAGTCTTCTCTTCCCTTGCTGTGTGTCTGTGTGGGAGGATTATTCTAGTCTTCTCTTCCCAGGGACTTCCCTGGCTGTTTGGGAGGATTATTCTAGTATTCTTTTCCCTTGCTGTGTGTCTGTGTGGGAGGATTATTCTAGTCTTCTCTTCCCAGGGACTTCCCTGGATGTGTGTGTGTGTGTGGGAGGATTATTCTAGTCTTCTCTTCCCAGGGAATTCCCTGGATGTGTGTCTGTGTGGGAGGATTATTCTAGTCTTCTCTTCCCAGGGACTTCCCTGGATGTGTGTCTGTGTGGGAGGATTATTCTAGTCTTCTCTTCCCAGGGACTTCCCTGGATGTGTGTCTGTGTGGGAGGATTATTCTAGTCTTCTCTTCCCAGGGACTTCCCTGGCTGTGTGGGAGGATTATTCTAGTCCTTTCTTCCCAGCGACTTCCCTGGATGTGTGTCTGTGGGAGGATTATTCTAGTCTTCTCTTCCCAGGGACTTCCCTGGCTGTTGGGAGGATTATTCTAGTCTTCTCTTCCCAGGGACTTCCCTGTCTGTGTGGGAGGATTATTCTAGTCTTCTCTTCCCAGGGACTTCCCTGTCTGTGTGGGAGGATTATTCCAGTCTTCTCTTCCCAGGGACTTCCCTGGATGTGTGGGAGGATTATTCTAGTCCTCTCTTTCCAGGGACTTCCCTGGCTGTGTGTCTGTGTGGCCCAATGTGTGGGCCCTAATGTTAATGATACAACAATATAACCCAATGTGTGGGCCCTAATGATACAACAATATAACCCAATGTGTGGGCCCTAATAATACAACAATATAACCCAATGTGTGGGCCCTAATGATACAACAATATAACCCAATGTGTGGGCCCTAACGATACAACAATATAACCCAATGTGTGGGCCCTAATGATACAACAATATAACCCAATGTGTGGGCGCTAATGATGCAACAATATAACCCAATGTGTGGAACCTAATGATACAACAATATAACCCAATGTGTGGGCCCTAATGATACAACAATATAACCCAATGTGTGGGCCCTAATGATACAACAATATAACCCAATGTGTGGGCCCTAATTACATTTACATTTAAGTCATTTAGCAGACGCTCTTATCCAGAGCGACTTACAAATTGGTGCATTCACCTTATGACATCCAGTGGAACAGCCACTTTACAACAGTGCATCTAAATCTTTTAAGGGGGGGGGGGGGTCAGAAGGATTACTTTATCCTATCCTAGGTATTCCTTAAAGAGGTGGGGTTTCAGGTGTCTCCGGAAGGTGGTGATTGACTCCGCTGTCCTGGCGTCGTGAGGGAGTTTGTTCCACCATTGGGGGGCCAGAGCAGCAAACAGTTTTGACTGGGCTGAGCGGGAACTGTACTTCCTCAGTGGTAGGGAGGCGAGCAGGCCAGAGGTGGATGAACGCAGTGCCCTTGTTTGGGTGTAGGGCCTGATCAGAGCCTGGAGGTACTGAGGTGCCGTTCCCCTCACAGCTCCGTAGGCAAGCACCATGGTCTTGTAGCGGATGCGAGCTTCAACTGGAAGCCAGTGGAGAGAGCGGAGGAGCGGGGTGACGTGAGAGAACTTGGGAAGGTTGAACACCAGACGGGCTGCGGCGTTCTGGATGAGTTGTAGGGGTTTAATGGCACAGGCAGGGAGCCCAGCCAACAGCGAGTTGCAGTAATCCAGACAGGAGATGACAAGTGCCTGGATTAGGACCTGCGCCGCTTCCTGTGTGAGGCAGGGTCGTACTCTGCGGATGTTGTAGAGCATGAACCTACAGGAACGGGCCACCGCCTTGATGTTAGTTGAGAACGACAGGGTGTTGTCCAGGATCACGCCAAGGTTCTTAGCGCTCTGGGAGGAGGACACAATGGAGTTGTCAACCATGATGGAGAGATCATGGAACGGGCAGTCCTTCCCCGGGAGGAAGAGCAGCTCCGTCTTGCCGAGGTTCAGCTTGAGGTGGTGATCCGTCATCCACACTGATATGTCTGCCAGACATGCAGAGATGCGATTCGCCACCTGGTCATCAGAAGGGGGAAAGGAGAAGATTAATTGTGTGTCGTCTGCATAGCAATGATAGGAGAGACCATGTGAGGTTATGACAGAGCCAAGTGACTTGGTGTATAGCGAGAATAGGAGAGGGCCTAGGACAGAGCCCTGGGGGACACCAGTGGTGAGAGCACGTGGTGAGGAGACAGATTCTCGCCACGCCACCTGGTAGGAGCGACCTGTCAGGTAGGACGCAATCCAAGCGTGGGCCGCGCCGGAGATGCCCAACTCGGAGAGGGTGGAGAGGAGGATCTGATGGTTCACAGTGTCGAAGGCAGCCGATAGGTCTAGAAGGATGAGAGCAGAGGAGAGAGAGTTAGCTTTAGCAGTGCGGAGCGCCTCTGTGATACAGAGAAGAGCAGTCTCAGTTGAATGACTAGTCTTGAAACCTGACTGATTTGGATCAAGAGGGTCATTCTGAGAGAGATAGCAGGAGAGCTGGCCAAGGACGGCACGTTCAAGAGTTTTGGAGAGAAAAGAAAGAAGGGATACTGGTCTGTAGTTGTTGACATCGGAGGGATCGAGTGTAGGTTTTTTCAGAAGGGGTGCAACTCTCGCTCTCTTGAAGACGGAAGGGACGTAGCCAGCGGTCAGGGATGAGTTGATGAGCGAGGTGAGGTAAGGGAGAAGGTCTCCGGAAATGGTCTGGAGAAGAGAGGAGGGGATAGGGTCAAGCGGGCAGGTTGTTGGGCGGCCGGCCGTCACAAGACGCGAGATTTCATCTGGAGAGAGAGGGGAGAAAGAGGTCAGAGCACAGGGTAGGGCAGTGTGAGCAGAACCAGCGGTGTCGTTTGACTTAGCAAACAAGGATCGGATGTCGTCGACCTTCTTTTCAAAATGGTTGACGAAGTCATCTGCAGAGAGGGAGGAGGGGGGGGAGGGGGAGGAGGATTCAGGAGGGAGGAGAAGGTGGCAAAGAGCTTCCTAGGGTTAGAGGCAGATGCTTGGCATTTAGAGTGGTAGAAAGTGGCTTTAGCAGCAGAGACAGAAGAGGAAAATGTAGAGAGGAGGGAGTGAAAGGATGCCAGGTCCGCAGGGAGGTGAGTTTCCCTCCATTTCCGCTCGGCTGCCCGGAGCCCTGTTCTGTGAGCTCGCAATGAGTCGTCGAGCCACGGAGCGGGAGGGGAGGACCGAGCCGGCCTGGAGGATAGGGGACATAGAGAGTCAAAGGATGCAGAAAGGGAGGAGAGGAGGGTTGAGGAGGCAGAATCAGGAGATAGGTTGGAGAAGGTTTGAGCAGAGGGGAGAGATGATAGGATGGAAGAGGAGAGAGTAGCGGGGGAGAGAGAGCGAAGGTTGGGACGGCGCGATACCATCCGAGTAGGGGCAGTGTGGGAAGTGTTGGATGAGAGCGAGAGGGAAAAGGATACAAGGTAGTGGTCGGAGACTTGGAGGGGAGTTGCAATGTGGTTAGTGGAAGAACAGCATCTAGTAAAGATGAGGTCAAGCGTATTGCCTGCCTTGTGAGTAGGGGGGAAGGTGAGAGGGTGAGGTCAAAAGAGGAGAGGAGTGGAAAGAAGGAGGCAGAGAGGAATGAGTCAAAGGTAGACGTGGGGAGGTTAAAGTCGCCCAGAACTGTGAGAGGTGAGCCGTCCTCAGGAAAGGAGCTTATCAAGGCATCAAGCTCATTGATGAACTCTCCGAGGGAACCTGGAGGGCGATAAATGATAAGGATGTTAAGCTTGAAAGGGCTGGTAACTGTGACAGCATGGAATTCAAAGGAGGCGATAGACAGATGGGTAAGGGGAGAAAGAGAGAATGACCACTTGGGAGAGATGAGGATCCCGGTGCCACCACCCCGCTGACCAGCTGCTCTCGGGGTGTGCGAGAACACGTGGGCGGACGAAGAGAGAGCAGTAGGAGTAGCAGTGTTATCTGTGGTGATCCATGTTTCCGTCAGTGCCAAGAAGTCGAGGGACTGGAGGGAGGCATAGGCTGAGATGAACTCTGCCTTGTTGGCCGCAGATCGGCAGTTCCAGAGGCTACCGGAGACCTGGAACTCCACATGTGTCGTGCGCACTGGGACCACCAGATTAGGGTGGCCGCGGCCACGCGGTGTGAAGCGTTTGTATGGTCTGTGCAGAGAGGAGAGAACAGGGATAGACAGACACATAGTTGACAGGCTACAGAAGAGGCTACGCTAATGCAAAGGAGATTGGAATGACAAGTGGACTACACGTCTCGAATGTTCAGAAAGTTAAGCTTACGTAGCAAGAATCTTATTGACTGAAATGATTAAAATGATACAGTACTGCTGAAGTAGGCTAGCTGGCAGTGGCTGCGTTGGTGACTTTGTAGGCTAGCTGGCAGTGGCTGCGGTGTTGACACTACACTAATCAAGTCGTTCCGTTGAGTGTAATAGTTTCTACAGTGCTGCTACAGTGCTGCTATTCGGTGGCTAGCTGGCTAGCTAGCAGTGTTGATTACTTTACGTTGCGTTAAAAGAACGACAATAGCTGGCTAGCTAACCTAGGAAATCGCTCTAGACTACACAATTATCTTTGATACAAAGACGGCTATGTAGCTAGCTATGTAGCTAGCTACGATCAAACAAATCAAACCGTTGTACTGTAATGAAATGAAATGAAAATGTGATACTACCTGTGGAGCGAAGCGGAATGCGACCGGGTTGTTGAGTGCGGAAGTTCTATTCGGTAGACGTTGGCTAGCTGTTGGCTAGCTAGCAGTGTTTCCTACGTTAAGGACGACAAATAGCTGGCTAGCTAACCTCGGTAAATTAAGATAATCACTCTAAAACTACACACTCTGAACTACCCAATTATCTTGGATACGAAGACAGCAAAGACAACTATGTAGCTAGCTAACACTACACTAATCAAGTCGTTCCGTTGAGTGTAAATAGTTTCTACAGTGCTGCTATTCGGTAGACGGTGGACGTTTGCTAGCTGGCTAGCTGCTGGGCAGATAGCAGTGTAGACTACGTTAGGACGACGAAATACGATAATTACGCAATTATCTTTGATACAAAGACGGCTATGTAGCTAGCTAAGGAGAAATTGCTAAGATTAGACAGATCAAACCGTTGTACTATAATGAAATGTAATGAAATGTAATGAAAAGTTATACTACTATTCGGTAGGCGGTGGACGTTTGCTAGCTGGCTAGCTGGCTAGCTGCTGGGCAGATAGCAGTGTGGACTACGTTAGGACGACGAAATACGATAATTACGCAATTATCTTTGATACAAAGACGGCTATGTAGCTAGCTAAGAAGAAATTGCTAAGATTAGACAAATCAAACCGTTCTACTATAATGAAATGTAATGAAATGTAATGAAAAGTTATACTACCTGCGGAGCGAAGTGCGAATGCGACCGCTCACACCAAACCACAATAGGGCCCACACATTGGGTTATAATGTTAATGATACAACAATATAACCCAATGTGTGGGCCCTAATGATACAACAATATAACCCAATGTGTGGGCCCTAATGTTAATGATACAACAATATAACCCAATGTGTGGGCCCTAATGATACAACAATATAACCCAATGTGTGGGCCCTAATGATACAACAATATAACCCAATGTGTGGGCCCTAATGTTAATGATACAACAATATAACCCAATGTGTGGGCCCTAATGTTAATGATGCAACAATATAACCCAATGTGTGGGCCCTAATGATACAACAATATAACCCAATGTGTGGGCCCTAATAATACAACAATATAACCCAATGTGTGGGCCCTAATGTTAATGATACAACAATATAACCCAATGTGTGGCCCTAATGATACAACAATATAACCCAATGTGTGGGCCCTGACGATACAACAATATAACCCAATGTGTGGGCCCTAATGATACAACAATATAACCCAATGTGTGGGCCCTAATGATACAACAATATAACCCAATGTGTGGGCCCTAATGATACAACAATATAACCCAATGTGTGGGCCCTGACGATACAACAATATAACCCAATGTGTGGGCCCTAATAATACAACAATATAACCCAATGTGTGGGCCCTAATGATACAACAATATAACCCAATGTGTGGGCCCTAATGTTAATAATACAACAATATAACCCAATGTGTGGGCCCTAATGATACAACAATATAACCCAATGTGTGGGCCCTAATGTTAATAATACAACAATATAACCCAATGTGTGGGCCCTAATGTTAATGATACAACAATATAACCCAATGTGTGGGCCCTAATAATACAACAATATAACCCAATGTGTGGGCCCTAATAATACAACAATATAACCCAATGTGTGGGCCCTAATGTTAATGATACAACAATATAACCCAATGTGTGGGCCCTAATGATACAACAATATAACCCAATGTGTGGGCCCTAATGTTAATAATACAACAATATAACCCAATGTGTGGGCCCTAATGATACAACAATATAACCCAATGTGTGGGCCCTAATAATACAACAATATAACCCAATGTGTGGGCCCTAATAATACAACAATATAACCCAATGTGTGGGCCCTAATGTTAATGATACAACAATATAACCCAATGTGTGGGCCCTAATGATACAACAATATAACCCAATGTGTGGGCCCTAATGATACAACAATATAACCCAATGTGTGGGCCCTAATAATACAACAATATAACCCAATGTGTGGGCCCTAATGATACAACAATATAACCCAATGTGTGGGCCCTGACGATACAACAATATAACCCAATGTGTGGGCCCTAATGTTAATGATACAACAATATAACCCAATGTGTGGGCCCTAATGTTAATGATACAACAATATAACCCAATGTGTGGGCCCTAATAATACAACAATATAACCCAATGTGTGGGTCCTAATAATACAACAATATAACCCAATGTGTGGGCCCTAATGTTAATAATACAACAATATAACCCAATGTGTGGGCCCTAATGATACAACAATATAACCCAATGTGTGGGCCCTAATAATACAACAATATAACCCAATGTGTGGGCCCTAATAATACAACAATATAACCCAATGTGTGGGCCCTAATGATACAACAATATAACCCAATGTGTGGGCCCTAATGATACAACAATATAACCCAATGTGTGGGCCCTAATAATACAACAATATAACCCAATGTGTGGGCCCTAATGATACAACAATATAACCCAATGTGTGGGCCCTAATGATACAACAATATAACCCAATGTGTGGGCCCTAATAATACAACAATATAACCCAATGTGTGGGCCCTAATGATACAACAATATAACCCAATGTGTGGGCCCTAATAATACAACAATATAACCCAATGTGTGGGTCCTAATGATACAACAATATAACCCAATGTGTGGGCCCTAATGATACAACAATATAACCCAATGTGTGGGCCCTAATGATACAACAATATAACCCAATGTTTGGGCCCTAATGTTAATGATACAACAATATAACCCAATGTGTGGGCCCTAATGTTAATGATACAACAATATAACCCAATGTGTGGGCCCTAATGATACAACAATATAACCCAATGTGTGGGCCCTAATGTTAATGATACAACAATATAACCCAATGTGTGGGCCCTAATGATACAACAATATAACCCAATGTGTGGGCCCTAATGATACAACAATATAACCCAATGTGTGGGCCCTAATGTTAATGATACAACAATATAACCCAATGTGTGGGCCCTAATGTTAATGATACAACAATATAACCCAATGTGTGGGCCCTAATGTTAATGATACAACAATATAACCCAATGTGTGGGCCCTAATGTTAATGATACAACAATATAACCCAATGTGTGGGCCCTAATGATACAACAATATAACCCAATGTGTGGGCCCTAATGATACAACAATATAACCCAATGTGTGGGCCCTAATGATACAACAATATAACCCAATGTGTGGGCCCTAATAATACAACAATATAACCCAATGTGTGGGCCCTAATGATACAACAATATAACCCAATGTGTGGGCCCTAATGATACAACAATATAACCCAATGTGTGGGCCCTAATGATACAACAATATAACCCAATGTGTGGGCCCTAATGTTAATGATACAACAATATAACCCAATGTGTGGGCCCTAATGATACAACAATATAACCCAATGTGTGGGCCCTAATGATACAACAATATAACCCAATGTGTGGGCCCTAATAATACAACAATATAACCCAATGTGTGGGCCCTAATGATACAACAATATAACCCAATGTGTGGGCCCTAATGATACAACAATATAACCCAATGTGTGGGCCCTAATGATACAACAATATAACCCAATGTGTGGGCCCTAATGATACAACAATATAACCCAATGTGTGGGCCCTAATGTTAATGATACAACAATATAACCCAATGTGTGGGCCCTAATGATACAACAATATAACCCAATGTGTGGGCCCTAATGTTAATGATACAACAATATAACCCAATGTGTGGGCCCTAATGATACAACAATATAACCCAATGTGTGGGCCCTAATGATACAACAATATAACCCAATGTGTGGGCCCTAATGTTAATGATACAACAATATAACCCAATGTGTGGGCCCTAATGATACAACAATATAACCCAATGTGTGGGCCCTAATGATACAACAATATAACCCAATGTGTGGGCCCTAATGTTAATGATACAACAATATAACCCAATGTGTGGGCCCTAATGATACAACAATATAACCCAATGTGTGGGCCCTAATGTTAATGATACAACAATATAACCCAATGTGTGGGCCCTAATGATACAACAATATAACCCAATGTGTGGAACCTAATGATACAACAATATAACCCAATGTGTGGGTCCTAATAATACAACAATATAACCCAATGTGTGGGCCCTAATGTTAATGATACAACAATATAACCCAATGTGTGGGCCCTAATGATACAACAATATAACCCAATGTGTGGAACCTAATAATACAACAATATAACCCAATGTGTGGGCCCTAACGATACAACAATATAACCCAATGTGTGGGCCCTAATAATACAACAATATAACCCAATGTGTGGGCCCTAATGTTAATGATACAACAATATAACCCAATGTGTGGGCCCTAATGTTAATGATACAACAATATAACCCAATGTGTGGGCCCTAATGATACAACAATATAACCCAATGTGTGGGCCCTAATGTTAATGATACAACAATATAACCCAATGTGTGGGCCCTAATGATACAACAATATAACCCAATGTGTGGGCCCTAATGATACAACAATATAACCCAATGTGTGGGCCCTAATGATACAACAATATAACCCAATGTGTGGGCCCTAATGTTAATGATACAACAATATAACCCAATGTGTGGGCCCTAATGATACAACAATATAACCCAATGTGTGGAACCTAATGATACAACAATATAACCCAATGTGTGGGTCCTAATGATACAACAATATAACCCAATGTGTGGGTCCTAATGATACAACAATATAACCCAATGTGTGGGCCCTAATGTTAATGATACAACAATATAACCCAATGTGTGGGCCCTAATGATACAACAATATAACCCAATGTGTGGGCCCTAATGTTAATGATACAACAATATAACCCAATGTGTGGGCCCTAATGATACAACAATATAACCCAATGTGTGGGCCCTAATGATACAACAATATAACCCAATGTGTGGGCCCTAATGATACAACAATATAACCCAATGTGTGGGCCCTAATGTTAATGATACAACAATATAACCCAATGTGTGGAACCTAATGATACAACAATATAACCCAATGTGTGGGCCCTAATGATACAACAATATAACCCAATGTGTGGGCCCTAATGTTAATGATACAACAATATAACCCAATGTGTGGGTCCTAATAATACAACAATATAACCCAATGTGTGGGTCCTAATAATACAACAATATAACCCAATGTGTGGGCCCTAATGATACAACAATATAACCCAATGTGTGGGTCCTAATGATACAACAATATAACCCAATGTGTGGGCCCTAATGATACAACAATATAACCCAATGTGTGGGCCCTAATGATACAACAATATAACCCAATGTGTGGGCCCTAATGATACAACAATATAACCCAATGTGTGGGCCCTAATGTTAATAATACAACAATATAACCCAATGTGTGGGCCCTAATGATACAACAATATAACCCAATGTGTGGGCCCTAATGTTAATAATACAACAATATAACCCAATGTGTGGGCCCTGACGATACAACAATATAACCCAATGTGTGGGCCCTAACGATACAACAATATAACCCAATGTGTGGGCCCTAATGATACAACAATATAACCCAATGTGTGGGCCCTAATGATACAACAATATAACCCAATGTGTGGAACCTAATGATACAACAATATAACCCAATGTGTGGGCCCTAATGATACAACAATATAACCCAATGTGTGGGCCCTAATGTTAATAATACAACAATATAACCCAATGTGTGGGCCCTAATGATACAACAATATAACCCAATGTGTGGGCCCTAATGATACAACAATATAACCCAATGTGTGGGCCCTAATGATACAACAATATAACCCAATGTGTGGGCCCTAATGATACAACAATATAACCCAATGTGTGGGCCCTAATGATACAACAATATAACCCAATGTGTGGGCCCTAATGATACAACAATATAACCCAATGTGTGGGCCCTAATGTTAATGATACAACAATATAACCCAATGTGTGGGTCCTAATAATACAACAATATAACCCAATGTGTGGGCCCTAATGTTAATGATACAACAATATAACCCAATGTGTGGGCCCTAATGATACAACAATATAACCCAATGTGTGGGCCCTAATGATACAACAATATAACCCAATGTGTGGGCCCTAATGTTAATGATACAACAATATAACCCAATGTGTGGGCCCTAATGATACAACAATATAACCCAATGTGTGGGCCCTAATGATACAACAATATAACCCAATGTGTGGAACCTAATGATACAACAATATAACCCAATGTGTGGAACCTAATGATACAACAATATAACCCAATGTGTGGGCCCTAATGTTAATGATACAACAATATAACCCAATGTGTGGCCCTAATGTTAATGATACAACAATATAACCCAATGTGTGGAACCTAATGATACAACAATATAACCCAATGTGTGGGCCCTAATGATACAACAATATAACCCAATGTGTGGGCCCTAATGTTAATGATACAACAATATAACCCAATGTGTGGCCCTAATGTTAATGATACAACAATATAACCCAATGTGTGGCCCTAATGTTAATGATACAACAATATAACCCAATGTGTGGACCCTAATGATACAACAATATAACCCAATGTGTGGGCCCTAATGATACAACAATATAACCCAATGTGTGGAACCTAATGATACAACAATATAACCCAATGTGTGGGCCCTAATGTTAATGATACAACAATATAACCCAATGTGTGGGCCCTAATGATACAACAATATAACCCAATGTGTGGGCCCTAATGATACAACAATATAACCCAATGTGTGGGCCCTAATAATACAACAATATAACCCAATGTGTGGGCCCTAATAATACAACAATATAACCCAATGTGTGGGCCCTAATGATACAACAATATAACCCAATGTGTGGGCCCTAATAATACAACAATATAACCCAATGTGTGGGCCCTAATAATACAACAATATAACCCAATGTGTGGGCCCTAATGATACAACAATATAACCCAATGTGTGGGCCCTAATAATACAACAATATAACCCAATGTGTGGGCCCTAATGTTAATAATACAACAATATAACCCTATGTGTGGGCCCTAATGATACAACAATATAACCCAATGTGTGGGCCCTAATGATACAACAATATAACCCAATGTGTGGGCCCTAATAATACAACAATATAACCCAATGTGTGGGCCCTAATGTTAATGATACAACAATATAACCCAATGTGTGGGCCCTAATGATACAACAATATAACCCAATGTGTGGGCCCTGACGATACAACAATATAACCCAATGTGTGGAACCTAATGATACAACAATATAACCCAATGTGTGGGCCCTAATGTTAATGATACAACAATATAACCCAATGTGTGGGCCCTAATGATACAACAATATAACCCAATGTGTGGGCCCTAATGATACAACAATATAACCCAATGTGTGGGTCCTAATAATACAACAATATAACCCAATGTGTGGGCCCTAATGTTAATGATACAACAATATAACCCAATGTGTGGGCCCTAATGATACAACAATATAACCCAATGTGTGGGCCCTAATGATACAACAATATAACCCAATGTGTGGGCCCTAATGATACAACAATATAACCCAATGTGTGGGTCCTAATGTTAATGATACAACAATATAACCCAATGTGTGGGCCCTAATGATACAACAATATAACCCAATGTGTGGGCCCTAATGTTAATGATACAACAATATAACCCAATGTGTGGGCCCTAATGATACAACAATATAACCCAATGTGTGGGCCCTAATGATACAACAATATAACCCAATGTGTGGGCCCTAATGATACAACAATATAACCCAATGTGTGGGCCCTAATGATACAACAATATAACCCAATGTGTGGGCCCTAATGTTAATGATACAACAATATAACCCAATGTGTGGGCCCTAATGATACAACAATATAACCCAATGTGTGGGCCCTAATGATACAACAATATAACCCAATGTGTGGGCCCTAATGTTAATGATACAACAATATAACCCAATATATAAAACGTAACATGTAAAGTGTTGGTCCCATGTTTCATGAGCTGAAATAAAACATCCCAGAAAAATGTTTCATAAGCACAAAAAACGTATTTCTCTCAAATTTTGTTCACATTTGTTTACATCCCTGTTAGCGAACATTCTCCTTTGTCAAGATAATCCATCCACCTGGGGAATGGGGAATATCAAGAAGATGATTTAAACAGCATGATGATGACACAGGTGCACCTTGTGCTGGGGACAATAAAAGGCCAGGTTTGGTTTGCACAAGCAAATCATTTTTGCACAAACTTTCAGAAACCGCAGTTCATGATTGTAACTGACTTCAGTGGGCAAATGCTCAACTTTGATGGCCACTGGCCAATGGCACGCTTCACGGATTCATCTCGGTTTTAATTGTACTGGGCAGATGGCAGACCACGTGTATGGCATCGTGTGGGTAAGCAAATTGCTTATGTCAATGTTGTGAAGAGAGTGTCCCATGGTGTAGGTGGGGTTATGGTATGGGCAGACATAAGCTACAGACAACAAACACAATTGAATTTTATCGATGGCAATTTGAATGCACTGAGACATCGTGACGAGATCCTGAGGCTCATTGTCGTGCCATTCATACGCTGCCATCACCTCATGTTTCAGCATTATAATGCCTGGCCCCATGTCACAAGGATCTGTACGCAATTCCTGGAAACTGAAAATGTCCCAGTTTGTCCATGGCCTGCATACTCACCAGACATGCCACCCATTGAGCATGTTTGGAATGCTCTGGATCAACATATACGACAGCGTGTTCCAGTTCCCGCCAATATCCAGCAACTTCAAACAGCCATTGAAGAGTACTGGGACAACATTCTACAGGCCACAATCAACAGCCTGATCAACTCTATGAGAAGGTGTGTCGTGCTGCATGAGGCAAGTGGTGGTCAGAAGCCCCTACTTTTTATTTTTAAAGGTATCTGTGACCAACAGGTGCATATCTGTATTCCCAGGCATGTGAAATCCATAGATTAGGGCCTAATTCATGTATATAAATTGACTGATTTCCTCATATGAACTGTAACTCAGTCAAATCTTCAAAATAGTTGCGTGTTCCATTTTTATATTTTTTTGTTCATTGTAATTTGAACGAATATCACTATGGTAACGAACGTATTTCAGTAAAACTGTAATGACTTTCTCAAGAGAAGACAGGTGCAGCGTTAATGTTTTTTAATCCTACTTACAACATTAGTCCTGATCATACAAGCCTGGGCTTAGATATCCAAAACAACTAACACATTGAATTCATACATTTTCAGGTCATTTTCACGGGAAAGTCATGTCTTTCTACTCAATACCACAACTCATGTTACCAAGCTGGGAGGTAAAGTTATTAAAGTATTTAATGGGTATTGGGTATCGAGTATTGAGTATTGAGCTGTGTAAATGGGATGAAATCAAGGTAGTAGAATGTACCAGAAGCCCTTAATATAGAGCCCCCAACAGCCCGGAACTCCCTGCCTGGCTACTGTTTCTATATGGCTGGCTACTGTTTCTAAATGGCTGGCTACTGTTTCTATATGCCTGGCTACTGTTTCTATATGGCTGGCTACTCTTTCTATATGGCTGGCTACTCTTTCTATATGGCTGGCTACTCTTTCTATATGGCTGGCTACTGTTTCTTCATGGCTGGCTACTGTTTCTATATGGCTGGCTACTGTTTCTATATAGCTGGCTACTGTTTCTATATGGCTGGCTACTGTTTCTATGTGGCTGGCTACTGTTTCTATGTGGCTGGCTACTGTTTCTATGTGGCTGGCTACTGTTTCTATGTGGCTGGCTACTGTTTCTATGTGGCTGGCTACTGTTTCTATGTGGCTGGCTACTGTTTCTATGTGGCTGGCTACTGTTTCTATATGGCTGGCTACTGTTTCTATGTGGCTGGCTACTGTTTCTATGTGGCTGGCTACTGTTTCTATGTGCCTGGCTACTGTTTCTATGTGCCTGGCTACTGTTTCTATATGGCTGGCTACTGTTTCGATGTGGCTGGCTGCTGTTTCTATGTGGCTGGCTGCTGTTTCTATGTGGCTGGCTGCTGTTTCTATGTGGCTGGCTGCTGTTTCTATGTGGCTGGCTGCTGTTTCTATGTGGCTGGCTGCTGTTTCGATGTGGCTGGCTGCTGTTTCGATGTGGCTGGCTGCTGTTTCGATGTGGCTGGCTGCTGTTTCGATGTGGCTGGCTGCTGTTTCGATGTGGCTGGCTGCTGTTTCGATGTGGCTGGCTGCTGTTTCGATGTGGCTGGCTGCTGTTTCGATGTGGCTGGCTGCTGTTTCGATGTGGCTGGCTGCTGTTTCGATGTGGCTGGCTGCTGTTTCGATGTGGCTGGCTGCTGTTTCGATGTGGCTGGCTGCTGTTTCGATGTGGCTGGCTGCTGTTTCGATGTGGCTGGCTGCTGTTTCGATGTGGCTGGCTGCTGTTTCGATGTGGCTGGCTGCTGTTTCGATGTGGCTGGCTGCTGTTTCGATGTGGCTGGCTGCTGTTTCGATGTGGCTGGCTGCTGTTTCGATGTGGCTGGCTGCTGTTTCGATGTGGCTGGCTGCTGTTTCGATGTGGCTGGCTGCTGTTTCGATGTGGCTGGCTGCTGTTTCGATGTGGCTGGCTGCTGTTTCGATGTGGCTGGCTGCTGTTTCGATGTGGCTGGCTGCTGTTTCGATGTGGCTGGCTGCTGTTTCGATGTGGCTGGCTGCTGTTTCGATGTGGCTGGCTGCTGTTTCGATGTGGCTGGCTGCTGTTTCGATGTGGCTGGCTGCTGTTTCGATGTGGCTGGCTGCTGTTTCGATGTGGCTGGCTGCTGTTTCGATGTGGCTGGCTGCTGTTTCGATGTGGCTGGCTGCTGTTTCGATGTGGCTGGCTGCTGTTTCGATGTGGCTGGCTGCTGTTTCGATGTGGCTGGCTGCTGTTTCGATGTGGCTGGCTGCTGTTTCGATGTGGCTGGCTGCTGTTTCGATGTGGCTGGCTGCTGTTTCGATGTGGCTGGCTGCTGTTTCTATGTGGCTGGCTGCTGTTTCTATGTGGCTGGCTGCTGTTTCTATGTGGCTGGCTGCTGTTTCTATGTGGCTGGCTGCTGTTTCTATGTGGCTGGCTGCTGTTTCTATGTGGCTGGCTGCTGTTTCTATGTGGCTGGCTGCTGTTTCTATGTGGCTGGCTGCTGTTTCTATGTGGCTGGCTGCTGTTTCTATGTGCCTGGCTGCTGTTTCTATGTGCCTGGCTGCTGTTTCTATGTGCCTGGCTGCTGTTTCTATGTGCCTGGCTGCTGTTTCTATGTGCCTGGCTGCTGTTTCTATGTGCCTGGCTGCTGTTTCTATGTGCCTGGCTGCTGTTTCTATGTGCCTGGCTGCTGTTTCTATGTGCCTGGCTGCTGTTTCTATGTGCCTGGCTGCTGTTTCTATGTGCCTGGCTGCTGTTTCTATGTGCCTGGCTGCTGTTTCTATGTGCCTGGCTGCTGTTTCTATGTGCCTGGCTGCTGTTTCTATGTGCCTGGCTGCTGTTTCTATTTGGCTGGCTACTTCATCTACTTTCAGAAAACACTGTCTAGACTCAAGAGAAACACACTCTTTTACCTGGGAAGAGAGAGAGAGAGGGAGATGTGTCACATTCAATAACAAACCACTCCGGTTGTTCTGAGTCAGTTAAAGTTGTTTTAATTCTGTTTTTAAAACATGGATTCCAGGCTCAATAGTGTCACCACCACAGTTTAGAACAGACAGTATTATCATCTTAGTAAACCGTTGTTGTCGCCGGATACATAAAAACAACAATCAACAAAAATTTAACAAGTCTACAGTACGGTTTTATAAAAAAAAAAAAATGCAATTCAAGACAGTCATTCATCATTATTATAAAGAAAAACAGAAAACAAAATGGTGCTCTTGCCATAATAATAATGATTATTACCCTACAAAAAGAGCTAGCTATTGTTTGTTTTTTTATGATTTATTTTTTAGAAGACAAATTAAAACGTGTGATATGAAGAGTTGTTAGATTGTTACAAGTATAAGAAAAGGCCATTGGTTCTTAGTTTCCAACAGTATTTTTTTTGTCCTCTCCCGTCGTGCAAACGCCGTAGTATAGGTAGCGTTGTCATGGTGACGTGATAAACAGAATATTAAAAACGAGTGGAATCACGCCAGTTACGATTGTCTCGCTGAAAACGACAGAGAAGTGGTCTTTCATTCACAGTAAATTATCTACACACACATACACACACACACACACACTGAGCTTGTCATGGTAGGATGAATTTGCTTCCTAGACACTGATCTAAGAAATGTTTTGTGTTCCGCCTAATGGTTAAGATCAGGATAATGGGAGAGTAAATTGGATCCAAGATCTGTGGTTAAAGGCAACTTCTACCCGGAGCGAGTTAATCAAGATCGTTTGAACGGTCATTCCCATTAACTGGAAATCCCTCTAGTTAATACACCACATTTCCCATGATGCAAATGCTAACCCGTGTCAAATTTACAGGAGTGAGGGTGTATGGGTACTGTAGTTCTATGGTGTGTGAGTGACAGTTCACAGGACAATGGCTAGATATAAAGAATAGTGTGTGTGGGTCTGCAATGTGTGGGTCTGCAATGTGTGGGTCTGCAATGTGTGGGTCTGCAATGTGTGGGTCTGCAATGTGTGGGTCTGCAATGAATGCTAGTGTGTGTGTGTGTTTCTTAGATGAAGATTAGATAATAATTACGACCCTTAATTTGCTGGCAACCGCACACACAGACCACTGTACTGTACGTACAGACAGACAGCACACACAGGAGAGAAGAGAGCAATACCAAGACTACACTGGACGAGCCATCACACACAAGAGTGATGAGAGAGATTACAGCTACACTATTGTCATCATACACTTCACAGCACATAGTAGCGAGAGAGAGAACTACTGGCAGCCCCATAGAGTTAGATAGAGTACCTAAGAGGGTCTTTAGAGAGTCCTCTGTCTAACTATGGTTGGCCCCTAACCTAGGTTAGACCGCTGCACCGCTCACGTTTCCTTTCACTTCACCGTGAAACAGAACAAGAGCTACCGCGAGATCAGGCATGTTTTCACGAGGCTTTAAGTGTTCCCACAAACACACACACTTTACATCCACGTGTGGGCGTTCTTCTTTTCCGTCTCCCATAGTCACCTCGTAGATCGCTTGTGCTTCTGAGAAGAAGAAGAAAAAACTTCCTGTTTGAGAAAGGTTGTGACCTCTAACCTCATCGTGACCTTTAGTCTGAGGTCGTTAAAGAAGATCCCTGTTTGATTAAATAATAAAAAAGTAAACATTATTTTTTAAAGATAGTTGGTCACAGCACCCAATTCTTCATTATCAAGTTACATTTTTTAAACTAAATTAAAAACACATTTTATTTTAAAAGTCTCTCTGTCTTTCACCGTATGATCCAACATTATCCAGGATTTATTTTCCCTTTCTGAGAATTAAGGAACTAAAAAAAGGAATGACGCGGTAAAGAGAGTTGAGCATCCCTTCAGTTATTTTGGCACAGGTGAGCTCTCCCATGTCCTTTAGTTTAGGAGAGTTCAACATCCCTCATTATACAGAGTTATTAACCCACAGGTGAGCTCTCCCATGTCCTTTAGTTTAGGAGAGTTTAACATCCCTCATTATACAGAGTTATGAGCCCACAGGTGAGCTCTCCCATGTCCTTTAGTTTAAGAGAGTTCAACATCCCTCATTATACAGAGTTATGAGCCCACAGGTGAGCTCTCCCATGTCCTTTAGTTTAGGAGAGTTCCACATCCCTCATTATGCAGAGTTATTAACCCACAGGTGAGCTCTCCCATGTCCTTTAGTTTAGGAGAGTTCAACATCCCTCATAATACAGAGTTATGAGTCCACAGGTGAGCTCTCCCATGTCCTTTAGTTTAGGAGAGTTCAACATCACTCATTATACAGAGTTATGAGCCCACAGGTGAGCTCTCCCATGTCCTTTAGTTTAGGAGAGTTCAACATCCCTCATTATGCAGAGTTATTAACCCACAGGTGAGCTCTCCCATGTCCTTTAGTTTAGGAGAGTTCAACATCCCTCATTATACAGAGTTATGAGCCCACAGGTGAGCTCTCCCATGTCCTTTAGTTTAGGAGAGTTCAACATCCCTCATTATACAGAGTTATGAGCCCACAGGTGAGCTCTCCCATGTCCTTTAGTTTAAGAGAGTTCAACATCCCTCATTATACAGAGTTATTAACCCACAGGTGAGCTCTCCCATGTCCTTTAGTTTAGGAGAGTTCAACATCCCTCATCATACAGAGTTATGAGCCCACCGGTGAGCTCTCCCATGTCCTTTAGTTTAAGAGAGTTCAACATCCCTCATTATACAGAGTTATTAACCCACAGGTGAGCTCTCCCATGTCCTTTAGTTTAGGAGAGTTCAACATCCCTCATCATACAGAGTTATGAGCCCACCGGTGAGCTCTCCCATGTCCTTTAGTTTAGGAGAGTTCACATCCCTCATTATACAGAGTTATGAGCCCACAGGTGAGCTCTCCCATGTCCTTTAGTTTAGGAGAGTTCACATCCCTCATTATACAGAGTTATGAGCCCACAGGTGAGCTCTCCCATGTCCTTTAGTTTAGGAGAGTTCACATCCCTCATTATACAGAGTTATGAGCCCACAGGTGAGCTCTCCCATGTCCTTTAGTTTAGGAGAGTTCACATCCCTCATTATACAGAGTTATGAGCCCACAGGTGAGCTCTCCCATGTCCTTTAGTTTAGGAGAGTTCAACATCCCTCATTATACAGAGTTATGAGTCCAGAGGTGAGCTCTCCCATGTCCTTTAGTTTAGGAGAGTTCAACATCCCTCATTATACAGAGTTATAAGTCCACAGGTGAGCTCTCCCATGTCCTTTAGTTTAGGAGAGTTCAACATCCCTCATTATACAGAGTTATGAGCTCTCCCATGTCCTTTAGTTTAGGAGAGTTCAACATCCCTCATTATACAGAGTTATGAGTCCACAGGTGAGCTCTCCCATGTCCTTTAGTCTTTTCATTCAGTCCCAGAGTTAGTTTGGGAACGCAAACTCTTTCTCTGGAATCTGATTCCAGAATATTTGGAATTCCACCATGTTCCGTTCGGTCCTGGACTCATATTTACATGTGCGTTAGACGCACGCAAACACACACAGAACACATGAGCACACTCAAGAGAGAGAGAGCTCACGATTCAAGTTCTAGTCATACATGTAGTTAGTTAACGTGGCTCTTAACACAGGCTAAATGTAACACTGCTGTACAGTTGTGGCTAAATCTATCGACAGTTTAATTCAGACATTACAGAGAGTGGTTCCTCCACAACATGGCTTTCTGAATCAGTTTCAGGCCACATGGTCCGTCTGCACAACAGCCCTTTGCAGGAAAGTTAAAAACACCAGATGTTACAGGAATGTTGGAGCGTTTTGCAGAGTGCAGGGGCCGTTTTGCAGTCAGATTCTGTGTCCTAGTGGCTTGGTAGATTAGACGGCAGGAGGGTTGTTTACAGAGGCAGGTAGAGTAGAGAGAGGTACACACACGTACAGGCCTCGTGTGTGTGTGTGTGGCTCATACCTGCAGTCACCACCGGAGGGCAGTATACTTAATACACAGGCTCATACCGGCAGTCACCACCGGAGGGCAGTATACTTAATAAACAGGCTCATACCTGCAGTCACCACCGGAGGGCAGTATACTTAATAAACAGGCTCATACTGGCAGTCACCACCGGAGGGCAGTATACTTAATAAACAGGCTCATACCGGCAGTCACCACCAGAGGGCAGGATACTTAATAAACAGGCTCATACCGGCAGTCACCACCGGAGGGCAGTCTACTTAATAAACATGCTCATACCTGCAGTCACCACCGGAGGGCAGTATACTTAACAAACAGGCTCATACCGGCAGTCACCACCGGAGGGCAGTATACTTAATAAACAGGCTCATACCGGCAGTCACCACCGGAGGGCAGTATACTTAATAAACAGGCTCATACCTGCAGTCACCACCAGAGGGCCGTATACTTAATAAACAGGCTCATACTGGCAGTCACCACCGGAGGGGAGTATACTTAATAAATAGGCTCATATCGGCAGTCACCACCGGAGGGCAGTATACTTAATAAACAGGCTCATACCTGCAGTCACCACCAGAGGGCCGTATACTTAATAAACAGGCTCATACTGGCAGTCACCACCGGAGGGGAGTATACTTAATAAATAGGCTCATATCGGCAGTCACCACCGGAGGGCAGTATACTTAATAAACAGGCTCATACCGGCAGTCACCACCGGAGGGCAGTATACTTGGTAAAGAGGTGGAGGATCCAGCTTGAGATGGTGTAGAGCTGAGTGGGACTGTGGGACGGTTGTAGGGAAGATGGAGCTGAGGTGGGGTGGGGGGGGGGGGGGGTGAGATCTACAAGGTTCATGGTGATCTTCTGGAGTCTGTAGGTAGGTTGGTGTTGGTTGGCTGATGAGCTGAGGTTCTGCTCTGGTGAGTTGGGCTGGTTGGTCCGTTGGTCGGCTGATGAGTTGAGGTTCTGTTCTGGTGAGTTGGGCTGGTTGGTCCGTTGGTCAGCTGATGAGTTGAGGTTCTGTTCTGGTGAGTTGGGCTGGTTGGTCCGTTGGTCGGCTGATGAGTTGAGGTTCTGTTCTGGTGAGTTGGGCTGGTTGGTCCGTTGGTCGGCTGATGAGTTGAGGTTCTGTTCTGGTGAGTTGGGCTGGTTGGTCCGTTGGTTGGCTCTGCTTTCCAACCCACTGTGGTCTGTTCTGGTGAATCTGAGACGTATTATTTTAGTGGTTCCTATGGGCTGAGGAGGTGGTTATGATCCTTACTGGTTCTATAAGTGGACTACTGTGTCAACAGGTTCTAAGGAGTTGGTGGTTCTAGTGGGTTGTGGTTCTTTAGTGGAATGAAGAATTGGTTCTGGTTTGTTCCCATTCTTTATTGGTTGATGAGTTCTTTCTAGAATATTCTGGTAGGTTATAATAGGTTCTAGAAGGTTTTGGTAGGTTCTGGAAGGTTCTAGTGGACAGATGACTGTGGTCTGGTGAGGGGATGTGGTCGGCTGGCCGGGTCCAACTGGTCATTGGGGACTGACCGTCGGTTCTCGTCCGGTCGACTGGTGGCCAGATACTTGGCCCTCATACTCGAGGTGTACTGGAGAGAAAGACAGGCAGAGCGGTAGGGAAGAGAGAGAGAGAGAGAGAGAGAGAGAGAGGGGAAGAGAGAGAGAGAGAGAGGGGAAGAGAGAGAGAGAGAGAGGGGAAGAGAGAGAGAGAGAGAGGGGAAGAGAGAGAGAGAGAGAGGGGAAGAGAGAGAGAGAGAGAGGGGAAGAGAGAGGGGAAGAGAGAGAGGGGAAGAGAGAGAGAGAGAGAGGGGAAGAGAGAGAGAGAGAGAGGGGAAGAGAGAGGGGAAGAGAGAGAGGGGAAGAGAGAGAGAGAGAGGGAGGGAGGGGAAGAGAGAGAGGGAGGGAGGGGAAGAGAGAGAGGGAGGGAGGGGAAGAGAGAGAGGGAGGGAGGGGAAGAGAGAGAGAGGGAGGGAAGGGAAGAGAGAGAGAGGGAGGGAAGGGAAGAGAGAGAGAGGGAGGGAGGGAAGGGAAGAGAGAGAGAGGGAGGGAAGGGAAGAGAGAGAGAGAGAGGGAGGGAAGGGAAGGGAAGAGAGAGAGAGGGAGGGAAGGGAAGAGAGAGAGAGGGAGGGAAGGGAAGAGAGAGAGAGGGAGGGAGGGGAAGAGAGAGAGAGGGAGGGAGGGGAAGAGAGAGAGAGGGAGGGAGGGGAAGAGAGAGAGAGGGAGGGAGGGGAAGAGAGAGAGAGGGAGGGAGGGGAAGAGAGAGAGAGGGAGGGAGGGGAAGAGAGAGAGAGGGAGGGAGGGGAAGAGAGAGAGAGGGAGGGAGGGGAAGAGAGAGAGAGGGAGGGAGGGGAAGAGAGAGAGAGGGAGGGAGGGGAAGAGAGAGAGAGAGAGGGAGGGGAAGAGAGAGAGAGAGGGAGGGGAAGAGAGAGAGAGGGAGGGAGGGGAAGAGAGAGAGAGAGAGGGAGGGGAAGAGAGAGAGAGAGGGAGGGGAAGAGAGAGAGAGAGGGAGGGGAAGAGAGAGAGAGAGAGGGGGAGGGGAAGAGAGAGAGAGGGGGAGGGGAAGAGAGAGAGAGAGGGAGGGGAAGAGAGAGAGAGAGGGAGGGGAAGAGAGAGAGAGAGAGGGAGGGGAAGAGAGAGGGAGGTAGGGGGAGAGAGAGGGAGGTAGGGGGAGAGAGAGGGAGGTAGGGGGAGAGAGAGAGGGAGGGGAAGAGAGAGAGAGTGATAGGGGGGAGAGAGAGAGGGAGGGGAAGAGAGAGGGAGTGATAGGGGGGAGAGAGAAAAAGAAAGAAAAGAAAATAACAAAAAGGAAATATTGTGTAACCATCAACACTGCCCAACTCTGACTCATTTTCCAGCCATATCAACTGGAAGTGAGTAGGGAAGAGTATGTATACTAGTGTCCTTCAAAAGGGGGAGGGAGTAGGGAAGAGTATGTATACTAGTGTCCTTCAAAAGGGGGAGGGAGTAGGGAAGGGTATGTAGAGATATGCTGCTTACAAGTGTCCAGAGACAGAGAGAGACAGAGAGTAGAGGACAGGGTGAGGGGGTTGGTAGAGTGAAACACTATGGTAAACAACCAACACACACACACACACTTCACTAGTCATTTGGACAGCCTGAGGTAGTGGATTAAAAACAACAATTATCACCACAGAGATTGATTAGGATTAGGATTATAGTCCTGCAGGGTTTTTGACAGGCGTTAGAACTCAACTCAAGATTATTATTAGACAGGAAATAGTATCAAATATGGAATTGATCAATTGTATTAGTGCTCTAATTCTGATGTAGATGGTTAGGTTAGCCTGGTATTAGTCAGTGGTCTTAGTGAGGGAGTACTGTAGCGCTGGGTTTCCCAGTTTCCCCATCTCTAATGTGGAAACTAGTGCTTGGTGAGCCATGAGGCACAAAATGGCCGCCGTGCATCACCAAACCGAGGTGGTGTCTACAGCTAGACGGTGATGGTGGATGACATGATGTCATAGAGTTGGATAGAGGGCACATATTTTTCTTCTAAACCAGCCTTTGTGGAAAGTGTGCCCTCTATCCACCTCTATGGGTGGTTTGCAGCAGTGGCCCTGTGAATCAGAGATGTATTCATTCCTCCGATTCTGTTGCGAAATGCTTCTGAAACAGAAGCAAACGGAACGAAACTGGGAGGGACCTACCTGAATTTGTCCCGATAGAAACTCACGTTTTGCTGCTTTGCCCCCGTTTGGTTCTTAAAATGGTAAACGGTTTCCATAATGAATACACCCCAGGTGAAGAACTAGTAGTGATGTTTAGTGATGACAGGGGGAACAGATACATAGGACACATGCATCTAGAGGACGTATACACACAGACACACTATGGGGACAGGACTAAAGGAGCGTTGGCTGTGGTTTACTAGGGGGACACGAATTAAGAACGGACGTGGATAGTAAGTCACTCCGGGTGACTTCACGGTAAACGCCTTCGGGAAAACAACCAGTTTTAACCAATGGCTGTACTGGAAAGACAGCGTCGCCCCGTCCACAGACTCAAGAGATACAACGTAAATAAAGGAAAGCCCGGCGTCAGACACCAAGAGTCTCAAAAGAAAGAGCACAAGCCAAAACCCATTTGTTTTCCTATAAAGAGGAAGATATACGAGAGCTCTTCAAGGCCAAACCCAGTCTCTGTACGTCTTATTGAGAGTACAGTTACACCTGGTGATGCCGTGATGAAGTCTGATTCAAGGAGAGGTACAAGAGGCCCAGTCTTGTACCACCAAATGGTTAGCACCACTGGCCCAGTCTTGTACCACCAAATGGTTAGCACCACTGGCCCAGTCTTGTACCACCAAATGGTTAGCACCACTGGCCCAGTCTTGTACCACCAAATGGTTAGCACCACTGGCCCAGTCTTGTACCACCAAATGGTTAGCACCACTGGCCCAGTCTTGTACCACCAAATGGTTAGCACCACTGGCCCAGTCTTGTACCACCAAATGGTTAGCACCACTGGCCCAGTCTAGTACCACCAAATGGTTAGCACCACTGACCCAGTCTTGTACCACCAAATGGTTAGCACCACTGACCCAGTCTTGTACCACCAAATGGTTAGCCCCACTGGCCCAGTTGGATGGAATGAAAAGCCCATAGCTTGAAACTTCACCTCTGTTTTCTCCTCTTACCGAGATCTTGTGGGAACATGCTTCAAATAATTGACCGCGTCCCAAATAGCACCCTACTCCCTATATAGTGCACTGCTTTTGACCAGGGCTCATAGGGAATAGGGTTCCATTTGAGATGCAAAATAGACTAACCAGAGTTTACATCAGAATTAGAGACTGTCTTTTTTCATCTGTGATCTGTCAGACTAAACACCTGTTTTGAATACAATCTATAAAAAAAAAAATTTAAAGCCAGGCTGCCAAAATGACCTTTGCGATGGTATTTCGCCACTCGAAGGTAAAAAACCTTCAGGGTTCAGAGGGGGCATACTGTAGTAGAGTGTATACTAGAAATTGTGCACTTACAGAGGGTGGAGGGGATTCCCTGCCAATCAGAGGCGTGTTCTCACACCTGGGGGTCTGAAAGTTTGCGTTCTGGGTCCTGCGTCACAAATGAGAGGTTACTGAGGTCACTTCCTGGTTACTGAGGTCACTTCCTGGTTACTGTTGCCACTTCCTGGTTACTGTTGTCACTTCCTGGTTACTGTTGTCACTTCCTGCACTAGTCCTCCCTACAACAACTAGATTGCGTCCCAATGATCTCTCCTTTCTCCCGAAGTGTGCACTTGTTCACTTCCACTTCATGTATATGACTGGAATATGGAAACGCCATCTAGTATTCTAGTATCCATGCCAACATCAATCAAATGCTTTTTTACAATTGTGGGGAGTGGTGAATGAGTGCACACTTCAAGAGGAAGGAGAGATGATTGGAACTTAGCCTCAGACCCGCAGTATGTGGTCGGCGTCCACAACAACAGCACCTTGTCTGCTATTTTATTGTCCTAGCGCTGGTTGTTGACTTGTTAAAGCGTTGGGCCAGTAACCAAAAGGTTGATGTGCCCTTGAGCAAAGCACTTAATGTGCTCCTGGGGTGCCATACTAAGATGGCCGACCATGTAAAACAACACATTTCCCTGCACCTATCCGGTGCATGTGATAATATCTTTTTTTTTTATACATAATGTATTGTTTTGTATGTAGTTGTATCAGTGGTATACTTAATGGGATAAATGAATGCATAACTTAAACTTACTTGACTATTTGAAAGGTATGTAGGCCAATTACGTTGACTGAAGTGCGTTATTGAAGTGGACGAGGAGGAGAAACATGATGTGTGTGGATGAAGGGTGTAAAACCTTGTAAGGCCACAGCATTAAACCATGCAGATTGATATGTGTTTCACCTTAGCCAAACACTACTGAGTATTATGCTTACCATGATCTGTAACAGCATGTGCTAGCTAGTGACTGGCAGGCAATGGGTTCCCGCTAGCGGCTAGCAGGCTAACTCACACCTAGCTGTAGCTTACGGTAGGCCGATACCAGTCAATGGCAATTGCGTGGCTAATTGGTAGCAGGCAATAGCTAACTTGTATGGCAGGCAGGCAATGTGTAAAAGCTTACTCCGATATGGCTAGCAGGCTTAATCACAAGTAGCTTAATGTATATCACTGAGCAGGCAGTGTAGCTTCACTTAGGTAACCAATAGCTAACTGATAGCAGGCAGTGTTTTGTTTATGCTAGCAGACTAACTCACTCGCTAGCTAGCGATAATGTATGGCAGGCAATGGCGATCACGTGGCTAACTTGTGCTTGTATAGCAGGCAGTGTGTCGATTCTGCTAGCAGTGCTAACTGACATGTGGCTAGCAGGCTAACTCACTCGCTAGCTACAATAATGTATGGCAGGCAATGGCGCTCGCGTGGCTAGCTTGTGTAGCAGGCAGTATGTTGTTTCAGCTAGCGGCTACCGGTGGGGTGCTAACTCACATGTACTCAGTGACAGGGGCATTGCTGACAGTGTGGGCCGTAGCGGGGATGCTAGCTTCGCTGCCGTAGCTGCTACCACAGCTGTAGAGACTGGGCATGTGCACGCGGTACAGGTTATCATGAGGACCCGCCCCCCGATTGCCTTGGGCAGCAGACTCATCTTCTCGATCCTCATCATCCGTCCTTCATTGGCCAGGGCCAAGGGGAGGGGCCGGGGGAGGGGAAGTAGGGGTGAGGGGAGATGGGAGGGGAGATCCGAGAGAGACAGTGAGAGTGAGAACAGAGGAGAGAGGAGCTGATAGAGGGTCAACTCAGACTCATAGGACCCCTGAAGGAGGATAATACACCCCTCAACCCACAGATCTAGGATCAGCTTCCCCTCCCACAAACCTGACCTTTACCAATTAGTGTGGAAAAGGAAAAACTGACCCAAGATCAGGGTCTAGGGGCAAGTCCACACTAAACCACCTAATTCCCTTGTATTGGCATTGTGCAACAGAGAGACGCCAGGCAAGAATATCCCCAAAACACCCCCACCACCATCAACCCCCAGGCACCACCCCACCACAAAGCACAGGTGCACATCAGGTCACAGAACACTGCAGAACACTGTCAGGGGTCAAAGATCAGAAGTCAGGGGTCAGATTTGACAATTTCAGCCAATTGTAGAAGGAACCAGAGATATCATGCAGTTTTCAGCATCATCCTCACCATCATCCTCACCATCATCATCCTCACCATCATCAGTAGCAGCTTTGTCTCAGCAGCAGAGATATACAGCAAGAGGAAAGGAGCCAAGCTTATAGCTTATTTAGAAAGGAATCATCGGAATCGATTCTGCTGAACTGCAGGCAATGACTGACTCCCCATAGTGAGCATTAATTTCAAGCCATTTGATTCATTCATTTCAAGCCATTTGATTCATTCATTTCAAGCACACTTCAGGAGGAAGTGGGGCGTCAGGTAGCCTAGTGGTTAGAGCGTTGGGCCAGTAAGCGAAAGGTTGCTATATCGAATCGCCGAGCTGACAAGGTAAAAATCTGTCGTTCTGCCCCTGAACAAGGCAGTTAACCCACTGTTCCTCGGTAGGCCGTCATTGTAAATAAGAATTTGTTCTTAACTGACTTGCCTCGTTACATAAAGGTTAAATAAATAAATAAAGCCATTTGATTCATTTATTTCAAGCCAATTGAATCATTCATTTCAGGTTATTTGATTCATGCATCTGAGTGCACCATAAAAATAAAAATACAAAAATGTCACAAAAATAAATAAAATCAGGTTAAAAAAATGGCCGCTGCTGGTAAACCATTTTCTGCTGTGACATACAATGATAAAAAAACAAAAAACAATAGTCTACGAAAAAGAATGAAATAATCAGAGAGGACGTGTGCTTATTGGGAAGGTAGTGGAGTGCAGGTAAACTACACAGGATATAAAACATGCATAACTTCAGATCGGTCCTTAGATCGCAGTGAAGAGGCAAGCACTGGTTTACCGAGAAGATTCAGCTGCCATCGCTTCACACCACCAGGGGGCAGCAGTACTATTTCATCATAGGTTCTCATGCTGCCACACTATAACGCTGCCCAAAACTCATCCACACACAGAGCTCAAAAGCAGGACTGCTCCTACATGAGGCACTCTGCCAGGGCCTCTCTTCTAGATGATAGAGACACAGGAGGAGGTCGATGAGGGCCACATAGAATCTCTGTCGCTATACAGATGTCCATTGAGAAGTCAATGTATTAGTACAAAATATATTACGCCACGGGCCAAACCGTCAATGACCCTTAATCTATATATGATATGATCCGTGTTCCCATCAACTGTTACGGAGGATTCCATCGTCCCATTCCGAGTCACAGGTTTTTACAAATCAGAACATTGGTAGGAGAAAGGAGGACGAGGAAGAGGAGAAGAAACAGAAGGAGGGATGAAGGGGGGGACAGAAAATAACGGTGTTGAACCAATTAGAAGATGTAAAAGAACTGGGAGACGGGTGCATACAGAAAGACGGACGAGAGAGTCTGATAGACGGACAGACAGATGCACTATACTAAACATGAAGGCTGTGTACAGTAGTAGTATTAGTTATAGTAGTAGTAGCCGCAGTAGTATTAGTAGTAGTATTAGTAGTAGCAGTAGTAGTAGCAGTATTAGTAGCAGTATTAGTAGTAGTATTATTAGTAGTAGTAGCAGTAAGATTTGATTAATGTCTTAGCAGGGAATAGGACAGATGTGTGTGTTCAGGTGTGTCACCTCTTGCTCTGCCATGTGTGTGTTTAGGTGTTTGTGTTGTGTGTTTTAAGGTGTTTGTGTTGTGTGCGTTCAGGTGTGTGTTCAGGTGTGTTACCTCTTGCTCTGCCAGGTGTGTGGCACACTGCAGACGATGGAGGAGAACATGAGAGCTGTGACGAAGGAGAACAGCACCAGGTAGATCAGCCCCTCCACTCCATCATAACACAACCCTGTTAGAGCCTGGACATAGTCCTGGAACACAACAACATAACACCACCCTGTTAGAGCCTGGACATAGTCCTGGAACACAACAACATAACACCACCCTGTTAGAGCCTGGACATAGTCCTGGAACACAACAACACCCTGTTAGAGAAGAAGAGAGAAGAGGATAAGAGAAGAGAAGAAGAGAAGCGGAGAGGATAAGAGAAGAGGTGAAGAGAGAAGAGGAGAAGAGATGAAGAGAAGCGGAGAGGATAAGAGAAGAGGTGAAGAGAGAAGAGTATAAGAGAAGAGGCGGAGAGGAGAGAGGAGCAGGAGTGAGTCATATTGTCCTATGAGGGTTGTTGTCAGTTGTTTGATTTGACGAAAGAGACAGCCTGGTGGTTTGAGATCTCCTTGGTAACAACTCTTACTCATCACAACACGACAACACTGTTTGAAAATGGTTCACAAGAATCAAGGTGAAAAAGAGGTGGGATTTAACAAGCTTTCACTTTCTGGACTTCAAGAAGAGGAAAATCACTGTCGTTATCATGAAGGGTGAGAGGAGAGAGAGAGAGAGGGGAGAAAAATAGACAGAGAGTGGGGGAGTAAGAGAGAGAGAGAGAAAGAGAGAGAGTAGCTACCCCATCTATAAATAATGAACAGTTGAACAGGGGGAGGGACCAAGATTGTTTTATTTATTTGAAGGAGAGGAGCTCATCCCCTGTCTCTCTCACTCACACACACTGTATCTCACCATGTGCAGGCTGCGACAGTCGACCAGAGCGGTGAGTTGATGAAGGCCAACCTCCGTAGAGTTCAATACAGTTTGAATCTGTTCCAGAGTCCCCTAAAGAACCACAGCAGAGGTTACACACACACTCAGACAGACACACACCCGCACAGACACACACTCACAGACACACAGACACACACACGAACACCCGCACACACACCCGCACAGACACACACTCACACACACCCGCACAGACACACACTCACAGACACACACACGAACACCCGCACACACAGACACACGAACACCCGCACACACAGACACACGAACACCTGCACACACACTCACACACCCCTACCTTGGTGTTGGGGTAATCCCGTATAGCTGACTGTAGTAGTTCTGCCACGTCATCTTGCATCTCAACCAGGGCTTTGTGACTGCCAGACAGCTTCTGCAACACACACACACACACACACACACACCACACCACACACCACACACCACACACACACACACACACCACACACCACACACCACACACACACACCACACACCACACACCCACACACCCACACACCCACACACCCACACACACACACACACACACACACACACACACACACACACACACACCACACCACACCACACCACACACCACACACCACACACCACACACCACACACACACACCACACACACACACACACAGGACTTTAGTGAAGGGAAGGACTTCATTCTTCCTGATTAGAATGTGTGTGGAGGAGGTGGAGTCATACATGCTGGAAAGGATTTGATTGGCCACTGCTGCACCTCAGGTAATACTGCAGGATATCTGGAGAGAAACAGACACATATTGATATTAATAATGTATTTATTTACCCCCTTTATTGAATCTGGTAGATCAATTCAAATGGAAAAAGTTCTTATTTACAAAAATACCTAAAGACATTCTATAGACGATAGAGTATGATAATGAGGACAAACACAGTCAATATAAGAACGTCTAAACAATGAGAGAGAGAGAGAGAGAGAGAGAGAGAGAGAGAGAGAGGATCATTCACCCTAGGTCTTCAAACCCTAAATCAGTAAATAATTAAAACTAGGACTGATAAGGAACAAACAAACATGAACTGTAACAGGCCGCTGAGCGACCCAAAAAAACAAGTCTATGAACCCCAATGTAAACACACCCACCAGGGCTTCTGTTAGATGGTAATAGCCGGCTTTTGGCAGATATTTGTTTTTTGAAAAGCGATAAATAAAATTGTCTGGGAGAAGAAGAAAAAAAACCTTGTTAAATAATGTCTTTTTAACCTCTTCATTGATGGAAATACATTTGACCGGTCAGGCTTATTGGTCTATAGGTTCATCTAGTGGAATTGAATTGGCCTGTGTGTGGACAGTATATTCCTTATGTATGTTATTTACCACACAGCATACAGAGCCTTTGAGCGGAAAATCTGCCAGACAGCTGCTGCTAAGGAATCTCAAACAGTCGTTGCCTAGGCAATGGAGGCGGGCTTTATCAGCGCGTCACACACCACTTTGTAATGAGCTGGAGGCAGTATGCATTTTGAAAACATGTTTTAAATTGTTTTAAACCTGAACGTTTTACTACATATTATGAGGAATGTCTTGCTTCAAAGTAGCCCAGCCAAAAATCAGAGCATATCCGTGGAGGCAATTATTTTATGTCAACTTTCTTTCATTGTCCAGTAGCCAAAGGCACAGTCCTAGCTATATTAGTAACCCATGCTAGTTGTTGATAATCCTAGTCATATTAGTAACCCATGCTAGTTGTTGATAATCCTAATAATATTAGCATCCTATGCTAGTTGTTGATAATTCTAGTCATATTAGTAACCCATGCTAGTTGTTGATAATCCTAGTCATATTAGCATCCCATGCTAGTTGTTGATAATCTTAATTATATTAGTAACCCATGCTAGTTGATGATAATCCTAGTCATATTAGCATCCCATGCTAGTTGTTGATAATCCTAGTCATATTAGCATCCCATGCTAGTTGATGATAATCCTAGTCATATTAGCATCCCATGCTAGTTGTTGATAATCCTAGTCATATTAGCATCCCATGCTAGTTGTTGATAATCCTAGTCATATTAGTAACCCATGTTAGTTGTTGATAATCCTAGTCATATTAGCATCCTATGCTAGTTGTTGATAATCCTAGTCATATTAGCATCCTATGCTAGTTGTTGCATACTAGATCTCCCCTCTGTATACATTTCTAATGGATATTTTCCATCTCTGTCTCTCTAATGTGAATAAATAATAGTTCGTCAACATTTGAAGCGAAACGTTGTGATCTGTTGCATCAGACTGGAGGGAGGGAGGGAGGGATGGAGAAGGTTCTCTGAAAGGTTGACCACTGAAGAACAACCTTGAGCTTCAAAACAGACAGGGAGGGAGGGAGGGAAGGGGGGAGAGAGAGAGAGAGATAGATGAGGGGGGGAGGGAAGAGGGGAGAGAGAGAGAGATAGATGAGAGGGAGGAGAGAAAAAGAGAGAAAAAGAGATGAGAGAGAGATAAGGAAGGAAGGGGAGGGTAGAATAATAAGAATATCACACTGAACAGACTAACTTGCATTAATAAGACAGAGGCCGATGATAAGACGAGGCCGATAATAAGACGGAGGCCGATAAGATGAGACCGATAATAAGGTGGAGGCCGCTAATAAGGCGGAGGCCGATAATAAGACGGAGGCCGATAAGATGAGACCGCTAATAAGGTGGAGGCCGTTAATAAGACGAGACCGATAATAAGGCGGAGGCCGTTAAGAAGGCGGAGACCGTTAAGAAGGCGGAGGCGGATAATAAGACGGAGGCCGATAATAAGGAGGAGGCCGATAATAAGGAGGAGGCCGATAATAAGGCGGAGGCCGATAATAAGGCGGAGGCCGATAAGATGAGACCGATAATAAGGCGGAGGCCGTTAATAAGGCGGAGGCGGATAATAAGGCGGAGGCGGATAATAAGGCGGAGGCGGATAATAAGGCGGAGGCGGATAATAAGGCGGAGGCGGATAATAAGGCGGAGGCCGATAAGAAGAGACCGATAATAAGGCGGAGGCCGTTAATAAGGCGGAGACCGTTAATAAGGCGGAGGCGGATAATAAGGAGGAGGCCGATAATAAGGAGGAGGCCGATAATAAGGAGGAGGCCGATAATAAGGCGGAGGCCGATAAGATGAGACCGATAATAAGGTGGAGGCCGATAATAAGGCGTAGGCCGATAATAAGGCGGAGGCCGATAATAAGGTA
This sequence comes from Salvelinus fontinalis, assembly GCF_029448725.1. NCBI lineage: Eukaryota > Metazoa > Chordata > Actinopteri > Salmoniformes > Salmonidae > Salvelinus > Salvelinus fontinalis. Next base: position 35,320 of record NW_026600687.1, on the reverse strand, counting down.
GAGACCGTTAATAAGACAATAGCTTGAATGAAAAGATAAAGGATACACACAGTCAGGAGAGAGAAAGCAGGGCGGAGATAGAAGAGTTGCTGGAGCGTTGCCACAGAGACAGATAGCAAACTGTCAATCATATACACTCCCCACTGGAACACACACACACACAGTGGGGAGAACAGAGTGTGTGTGTCAAGGTCAATGTTGACCTGTCTGTCAGAAAGATGGAACCCAGAGGACAGAGATGCGTCCATCCATCACTTCCCCCTCTACTTCATTCCCTGCCCGTGTTCCTGTAGTTGTTCTATCTATCTTTCAGTCTCTTCTTTCCCTGCCTCTCCTCTTCCCTCCTTCTGTTCCCACATTTCTCCAACTCCTTCCATCCAGCGTGGTCCTTCCCTCGTTCCCCTACCTTGGTCGATGACAGCGTTCTCCTTGGTTACCCTGGTGATGTAGGTATCCGGGGAAACACAGAAGTCGCTGGCCGTCTGTGGAGAGACCATATGACCATCACACAACCACAATACAACCACACACACACACACAACCATAACCACAAAAAAAAATGTATCACAACACAACCACAACCACAACATAACACAACACAAACACAACCAAACATCGGGTTCAGAGCAAATTAAAAGTAAGGTATCTTGGGTCTTAAGGGTGATTGACTTTACATAATCATTAATCTACACTACTTTGTCTAAGCCAATAGAAATGCAGTGAAATGATGTCATGTCACAGGAAACTGCCGTTGTCCTAGCGACACGTTTCCATGGAGACACTCACCGCGGCAGCTGCCAGCTCCAGTCCCAGAGACCCCCAGCTGATGATGAGAGTCAGAACACCCAACAAACACACCCTGAGAGAGAGACAGAGACAGAGACAGAGACAGAGACAGAGACAGAGAGAGAGAGAGAGAGAGAGAGAGAGAGAGAGAGAGAGAGAGAGAGAGAGAGAGAGAGAGAGAGAGAGTAACACAATGTTCAATGCTGTGAAATCACTGTTTGTGTGTAAAACAACGTGGGGTTGAGTCAGAGACATGTAACAAACACACACACAACCTGTGACATGTGAGTCATGCACACAAGATGGTCTTAATGTGTCCTCACTCCCACTCTGTCAATCTCTCTCTCTCCTGCTCGCTCTCTCCTACCCTACCCTCACTTTCTCTCGCTCTCACTCCTATCCTCTCTCTCTCTCCTACCATCTCTCGCTCTTTCAATCTCATCATCTCTCTCTTTCCTTTCTTCTCTCATCATGTCCTGACTCCACAACTCTCCTCTAATCATCCCTCGCTCTACCAGCCTAAACTCCTCTCTCCCTCGCTCTACCTGCCTAAACTCCTCTATCCCTCTAATCATCCCTCGCTCTACCAGCCTAAACTCCTCTCTCCATCTAATCATCCCTCGCTCTACCAGCCTAAACTCCTCTCCCTCTAATCATCCCTCGCTCTACCAGCCTAAACTCCTCTCTCCCTCTAATCATCCCTCGCTCTACCAGCCTAAACTCCTCTCTCCCTCTAATCATCCCTCGCTCTACCAGCCTAAACTCCTCTCTCCCCTTCTCATCCCCTACAACTAGTAACGCATCTCTACTCATTTTCCTTCTCCCAATTCTCTCTCAGACCTATCTCTTTCTCTCCATCCATCCACCCATCCAGAGTTCTCTGTGGTCATCATATGGTGTGGCTCACCCAATCAGAGTGCCTTTAGAGTTGCGTATCAGTCCGAACAGAACCAGCAGACAGATCAGAACATCAAACAGGAGCAGAGTCAGGTATACCAGCCACCTGGAAATATACAACACTATATACAACACTATGTACAACACTATATACAACAGAGTCAGGTACAAATATATAATATAACACAATATATGAGACAATATATAAGAGGAAGGCAGGTCTTCAGCTAGTCCAGCAGAGACAACTGTAATGCTAACCATGTATAGTACATGTACACAGCTGTCACTCACCTGTACCAGTCAAAGACCTCAGTCTGGAAGGCCAGGTCTTCTAGGGAGATATTAACCATGTATAGTACATGTATACAGCTGTAACTCACCTGTACCAGTCAAAGACCTCAGTCTGGAAGGCCAGGTCTTCTAGGGAGATATCAGAATTACTCCAGAAGGGGATGTCCACCATGAGTCTGACCAGCTCATCCAGATGACCCTGGAGCTTCTGGACGATGGACACATAGTCAGTCTGTTCAGAGTAGACCGTCTCCAACTGGACCAGACCTCCCTCCACTGTCTGGTTCAGAGACAGGGCACTGTCCGTCACCTACAGAGACAGAGACAGAGGCACATTTGTGAGTGTTTTTTACAATCTGGAAGGTGTTGAGAGGTAGGATGAAAGGGGAGGGATGTTAGCGCTCTGTGTGGTAGGATGAAAGGGGAGGGATGTTAGCGCTCTGTGAGGTAGGATGAAAGGGGAAGGATGTTAGCGCTCTGTGTGGTAGGATGAAAGGGGAGGGATGTTAGCGCTCTGTGTGGTAGGATGAAAGGGGAGGGATGTTAGCGCTCTGTGTGGTAGGATGAAAGTGGAGGGATGTTAGCGCTCTGTGTGGTAGGATGAAAGGGGAGGGATGTTAGCGCTCTGTGTGGTAGGATGAAAGGGGAGGGATGTTAGCGCTCTGTGCGGTAGGATGAAAGGGGAGGGATGTTAGCGCTCTGTGTGGTAGGATGAAAGGGGAGGGATGTTAGCGCTCTGTGTGGTAGGATGAAAGGGGAGGGATGTTAGCGCTCTGTGTGGTAGGATGAAAGGGGAAGGATGTTAGCGCTCTGTGTGGTAGGATGAAAGGGGAGGGATGTTAGCGCTCTGTGTTGTAGGATGAAAGGGGAGGGATGTTAGCGCTCTGTGCGGTAGGATGAAAGGGGAGGGATGTTAGCGCTCTGTGCGGTAGGATGAAAGTGGAGGGATGTTAGCGCTCTGTGCGGTAGGATGAAAGTGGAGGGATGTTAGCGCTCTGTGTGGTAGGATGAAAGGGGAGGGATGTTAGCGCTCTGTGCGGTAGGATGAAAGGGGAGGGATGTTAGCGCTCTGTGTGGTAGGATGAAAGGGGAGGGATGTTAGCGCTCTGTGTGGTAGGATGAAAGTGGAGGGATGTTAGCGCTCTGTGTGGTAGGATGAAAGTGGAGGGATGTTAGCGCTCTGTGCGGTAGGATGAAAGGGGAGGGATGTTAGCGCTCTGTGAGGTAGGATGAAAGGGGAGGGATGTTAGCGCTCTGAGGTAGGATGAAAGTGGAGGGATGTTAGCGCTCTGTGTGGTAGGATGAAAGTGGAGGGATGTTAGCACTCTGTGTGGTAGGATGAAAGGGGAGGGATGTTAGCACTCTGTGTGGTAGGATGAAAGGGGAGGGATGTTAGCGCTCTGTGAGGTAGGATGAAAGGGGAGGGATGTTAGCGCTTGTGTGTGTGTATGTGTTTGGTGTGTGTGTGTGTGACTGTCCCACCAGTTTGTCGACCCCTGCCACGGTGCGGTTGGCGTGCCGAAGAGAATATGCCAGGCGGTTGGCTCCGTCACATGACTCCCCGTTTCCATAGAAACCCACGGCAATGCCGGCACTGCGGAAAAGACAGGAAACAGGAAGTGTTATCTCATTTGCCGATATTACAGGAAGTGTTATCGCATTGGCCCATATCACACACACGCGCACGCAAGCACACACAGTCCAGCCTCTGTGTGAGTGATTGCTGTTCTATCACCCACCAGCAGGAGACAGTGTGGAGTAAGACAGACAGACAGACAGACAGACAGACAGACAGACAGACAGACAGACAGAGCTCTGTCCCCAACCTCTCCCTACGGCTATAGGACAGCGGGGGACAGTGTGGAGTAGACAGACAGACAGACAGAGGCTCTCCCTACGGCTATAGGACTACCAGGAATCACACTATGGCTGGACAATGGCCGGGTCGCCAGACCACACATAATGTGATTATTCTGCAGCTCTGGCTCCAGCACACACACACGAACACACACACACACACACACACACACACACACACACACACACACACACACACACACACACACACACACACACACACACACACACACACACACACACACACACCCCTCTCTCCCTCCATCCCGTGCCCCTCTCTTCTCACGCTGCCCCCCTTCTCCCCCCTCTCTCTAAACAACAGCCTCACTCACATGGACTATCCAGTCCTCTGTTTGTCTCTGTAATAATGTCTTCTACAGGCTAACTGTCCACACACATTTAGAACCATCATCATAGCACATTATTCTACTCCATTAACTACACTTCCCCCTCCATCCCCTCTACCCCCTGTTAAACCCTGGGTGTGTGTATGTGTGTGTATGTGTGTGTCCACCCATTAAAAGAGCTCTGTGGTTTAATCAGAGTTCTACGATGGACCTCATATTGTTATACCACAGAGATGGAGGGAGGGAGGAAGGCATGCAGAGAGGGAGGGAGGGAGGCATGGAGAGAGGGAGGGAGGGAGGCGTAGAGGGAGGGAGGAAACAATGTGTATGCTAGATAATGGAAGGAAGGGGGAGGGAGAATCAAACAAATTCTCTCCCTCTGTCTTTCTCTCTTAAGCTCTCGCTCTCACTCTGTTTATTCTCACTGTTCTAATGCCTCCTTCTACCAGAGGATTTAATGACTTCCTCCATCCGCTTAGAGAGAGAGGAGAGATGGGGAGAGAGAGAGAGCTAGAGAGAGAGCTAGAGAGAGAGAGAGAGAGCGAGCATGAGAGCGAGCATGAGAGCGAGCGTGAGAGCTAGAGAGAAAGAGAGCTAGCTGAGAGAGCGAGAGAGAGAGCGAGTGAGAGAGAGCGAGAGAGCAAGCTTGAGAGCGAGCGTGAGAGCTAGAGAGAGAGAGCTAGAGAGAGAGCGAGAGAGAGAGCTAGAGAGAGAGAGAGCTAGAGAGAGAGAGAGAGAGAGAGCGAGCATGAGCGTGAGAGCTAGAGAGAGAGAGAGCTAGAGAGAGAGAGAGCTAGAGAGAGAGCGAGTGAGAGAGAGAGCGAGCTTGAGCGCGAGCGTGAGAGCTAGAGAGAGAGGGAGCTAGAGAGAGAGCGAGTGAGAGAGAGAGCGAGCTTGAGAGCGAGCGTGAGAGCTAGAGAGAGAGCGAGAGAGCGAGTGCGAGAGAGCCAGCTTGAGAGCGAGCGTGAGAGCTAGAGAGAGAGGGAGCTAGAGAGAGAGCGAGTGAGAGAGAGAGCGAGCTTGAGAGCGAGCGTGAGAGCTAGAGAGAGAGGGAGCTAGAGAGAGAGCGAGTGAGAGAGAGAGCGAGCGTGAGAGCGAGCGTGAGAGCTAGAGAGAGAGAGAGCTAGAGAGAGAGAGAGCTAGAGAGAGAGCGAGTGAGAGAGGGAGCGAGCTTGAGAGCGAGCGTGAGAGCTAGAGAGAGAAAGAGAAGGATATAGGTAAAGCGTGTTCTCTCAGTCTGTGAGGTCAGTGCCACTGCTGCCTCAGAAACAGTGACAGAGGAGTGTGTATGTAAGTGTACGAGGATAGAGGAGTGTGTGTGTGTAAGTGTACGAGTACAGAGGAGTGTGTGTGTAAGTGTACGAGGACAGAGGAGTGTGTGTGTGTGTACGAGGACAGAGGAGTGTGTATGTAAGTGTACGAGTACAGAGGAGTGTGTGTGTGTAAGTGTACGAGTACAGAGGAGTGTGTGTGTAAGTGTACGAGTACAGAGGAGTGTGTGTGTGTAAGTGTACGAGAACAGAGGAGTGTGTGTGTGTAAGTGTACGAGAACAGAGGAGTGTGTGTGTAAGTGTACGAGTACAGAGGAGTGTGTGTGTAAGTGTACGAGGACAGAGGAGTGTGTGTGTGTGTAAGTGTACGAGTACAGAGGAGTGTGTGTGTGTAAGTGTACGAGTACAGAGGAGTGTGTGTGTTTGTAAGTGTACGAGGACAGAGGAGTGTGTATGTAAGTGTACGAGGACAGAGGAGTGTGTGTGTAAGTGTACGAGGACAGAGGAGTGTGTATGTAAGTGTACGAGGACAGAGGAGTGTGTATGTAAGTGTACGAGGACAGAGGAGTGTGTGTGTGTAAGTGTACGAGGACAGAGGAGTGTGTGTGTGTAAGTGTACGAGGACAGAGGAGTGTGTGTGTAAGTGTACGAGGACAGAGGAGTGTATATGTAAGTGTACGTGGACAGAGGAGTCTGTGTGTGTAAGTGTACGAGGACAGAGGAGTGTGTGTGTGTAAGTGTACGAGGACAGAGGAGTGTGTGTGTAAGTGTACGAGGACAGAGGAGTGTGTATGTAAGTGTACGTGGACAGAGTAGTGTGTATGTAAGTGTACGAGGACAGAGGAGTGTGTATGTAAGTGTACGAGGACAGAGGAGTGTGTATGTAAGTGTACGAGGACAGAGGAGTGTATATGTAAGTGTACGAGGACAGAGGAGTGTGTATGTAAGTGTACGAGGACAGAGGAGTGTGTATGTAAGTGTACGAGGACAGAGGAGTGTGTATGTAAGTGTACGAGGACAGAGGAGTGTGTATGTAAGTGTACGAGGACAGAGGAGTGTGTATGTAAGTGTACGAGGACAGAGGAGTGTGTATGTAAGTGTACGAGGACAGAGGAGTGTATATGTCAGTGTACGTGGACAGAGTAGTGTGTATGTAAGTGTACGAGGACAGAGGAGTGTGTATGTAAGTGTACGAGGACAGAGGAGTGTATATGTAAGTGTACGTGGACAGAGTAGTGGTGTATTTAAGTGTACGAGGACAGAGGAGGGTGTATGTAAGTGTACGAGGACAGAGGAGTGTGTATGTAAGTGTACGTGGACAGAGGAGTGTGTGTGTGTGTGTGTGTGTGTGTACATGTTTACACTGAGTTTATAAAACACTAGGAACATGACAGACTGACCAGGTGAATCCAGGTGAAAGCTATGACCCCTTATTGATGTCACCTGTTAAATCCACTTCAATCAGTGTGGATGAAGGGGAGGAGTCAACCTGTTAAGGATCGGCCTCTTTTTATCAATTTTTGCCTAAATTGACATACCCAAATCTATCTGCCTGTAGCTCAGGCCCTGAAGCAAGGATATATATATTCTTGGTACCATTAGAAAGGAAACACTTTGAAGTGTGTGGAAATGTAATAGCATTGCATTCTTTCACTGTAATAGCTACTGTAAATTGGACAGTGCAGTTAGATTAACAAGAATGGAAGCTTTCTGCCGATATGTCTATGTCCTGGGAAATATTCTTCTTACTTACAACCTCATGCTAATCGCATTAGCCTTCGTTAGCTTAACCGTCCCGTGGGGGGGACACCGATCCCGAAAAAATATTATTATTAAAGAAGGATTTTTAAATAAACCAAAATAAAAACAAATAAATCACAATATCAAACAATTAGTCTGATCAAAATTGGATTAGAGGCCAACATTGGAATAATATTCAAATCTATTTTTCCAGGTACGTAAATAAAAAAGCCTACATGTCAAAGTGGAGATGATTTGCCTACAGCCTCATGTCCAACCCAACACTGATGAGGCGCCAGAAAATGGAGCCAAACTTTAATGAGACTGTTCATGACATAAACACAGGCTAAACGCCAGTCATGTTTGACAAACATCGTGAAGGATAATTCACATTAACATCTAAAGGCTTGATTCTGTCCACATGCTCGAGGCTCGGTCAGATCACATGGTCAGAAGACCAGAGAGGGAAGGACAAGGCCTGTTGAGCACCACACATCACCCACCTTGAATCTGAGCGGAGGCGGTCAGCATTTTGAAACTATTTAACCATAAACCTGATTGTTTAAAACCTGGACGTGTCTTACCTTGTCTCAAAGTAGCCTAGCCTAGCCAAAATACGACCATAACAATGTTGAAGGGATGATTTCAGAAACACTGCCATGGAAACCAGCAATTCTCTCATGTTCTATTGGTTTTCAAATCAAAGTGATTTTGTTGTCCAGCAGCCAAAAGCTTAAATCCTAGTCATATTAGCATCCCATGCTAATTGTTGATAATCCTAGTCATATTAGCATCCCATGCTAGTTGTTGATAATCCTAGTCATATTAGTAATCCATGCTAATTGTTGATAATCCTAGTCATATTAGTAACCCATGCTAATTGTTGATAATCCTAGTCATATTAGCATCCCATGCTAGTTGTTGATAATCCTAGTCATATTAGCATCCCATGCTAGTTGTTGATAATCCTAGTCATATTAGTAATCCATGCTAGTTGTTGATAATCCTAGTCATATTAGCATCCCATGCTAGTTGTTGATAATCCTAGTCATATTAGTAACCCATGCTAATTGTTGATAATCCTAGTCATATTAGCATCCCATGCTAGTTGTTGATAATTCTAGTCATATTAGCATCCCATGCTAGTTGTTGATAATCCTAGTTATATTAGCAACACATGCTAGTTGATGATAATCCTAGTTATATTAGTAACCCATACTAGTTGTTGATAATCCTAGTTATATTAGTAACCCATGATAGTTGTTGATAATCCTAGTCATATTAGCATCCCATGCTAGTTGTTGATAATCCTAGTCATATTAGCATCCCATGCTAGTTGTTGATAATCCTAGTCATATTAGCAACCCATGCTAGTTGATGATAATCCTAGTCATATTAGCATCCCATGCTAGTTGTTGATAATCCTAGTCATATTAGCATCCCATGCTAGTTGTTGATAATCCTAGTCATATTAGCATCCCATGCTAGTTGTTGATAATCCTAGTCATATTAGCAACCCATGCTAGTTGTTGCATCTTTAGACCTAGCCTTTCTTAATTTCGAATGGATATTTTCCATCTCTGCCACATGAAACCGCTGATGTGTTCCGGTGCGCTCTGAGAAGGTGTTTTCCCGCTAATTGCATTTTGGTACATTTGCCCACAGCCACGTGCGCATTGTTGATCTTATAATACGAAGAAAAACAGCTTTATCAACATTTCAAGCTAAAACGGTCTGATCTGTTGCATCAGCCTCATTGCTTATTGTTTTATTTGTGAATGTGCATTGGTTGTATGACATGTGTATCTGTCATCCCAGAACTGTCATCCCAGAGTCTGTTTTGAACCACAGACATGTTTTTTTAATCATCCCAGGGATGACAGGGCATCCTTAATTTCCCAGGGATGACAGGGCATCCTTAGTTTCCCAGGCATGACAGGTCATCCTTAGTTTCCCAGGGATGACAGGTCATCCTTAGTTTCCCAGGGATGACAGGTCATCCTTAATTTCCCAGGGATGACAGGGCATCCTTAGTTTCCCAGGCATGACAGGTCATCCTTAGTTTCCCAGGGAAGACAGGTCATCCTTAATTTCCCAGGGATGACAGGGCATCCTTAGTTTCAAACCCTGGAATTATTTTATAAAGATATGAAAAGTATTTGGTTGTAACTGTAATGTTGCAATATTTTATAGGCTACCAAGGGTGACAAACCAGGAGACCCTCTAATCTAGGAGACCCTCTAGGAGACCCTCTAGTCCAGGAGACCCTCTAGGAGACCCTCTAGGAGACCCTCTAGGAGACCCTCTAGTCCAGGAGACACTCTAGGAGTCCCTCAAGGGGAGCCTTAAAGGGGCAGTGATGTATTTTGAGGCTGGCCTTTTTGCATATTGAGTGTAGCCTACATTTCTGTCTGATTCTCTATAGTAAAAAAAATAAAATAGTCATGCATTATATTTTGTAAAGTGGTTTCTTGCATCATACAATGATGTAAACATTGTGTTACAAGTGACTGGACAAGTGACTTAAGCTTTTGAACAAGTAAGAAATCTGTCCTACTTGTCCGAAAGCTAAAAAGCTAATGTCAAGCCCTACATATAATTAGTTAGCCCATGGACAGTTACAGTCATAGTCCTATAGAGACTTACAGAGTCAATCTATCCTGTCTTCCAATGACAGTGATTCCATGTGATTGGTCACATCGGCCCAGAAAGCCCTGGCAAACAACTCCCATGACAACCAACTAACAATAACAAATAATGGAAGAACTACACATACAGCCAGAGAGACATACCGCCAGAGAGACATACCGCCAGAGAGACATACCGCCAGAGAGACATACCGCCAGAGAGACATACCGCCAGAGAGACATACAGCCAGAGAGACATACAGCCAGAGAGACATACAGTCAGAGAGACATACAGCCCGAGAGACATACAGCCCGAGAGAGAGAGATAGGAGAGAGAGAGAGAGAAAGAGCTCAATATCAAATATTTAACATCAAATATAACAGTTAATCATCAAATATTTAAACCTGCTAAACACATCGCTACCATGCTCCCTGTCTCTTCACTATATCATGAATATGCCATCTGCATCAAATCTGCTGCTGTCTCCATGGCAACCTTTCTAGACCAGAGAGAAGAGAGAGAGAGAGTGCAGTGTTTGAAATGTGTTTGCCAAGGGAGATGCAAGTCAGTGTGTGTGTGTGTGTGTGTGTGTGTGTGTGTGTGTGTGTGTGTGTGTGTGTGTGTGTGTGTGTGTGTGTGTGTGTGTGTGTGTGTATATACCCCAGCCAGCCAAAGGGTCCAATATGACCTAAATAATCTATTTCAGAAACACTGGGCTAATCTGACATCACCCTGTATCACACTATTACACTGCTTCACACGGAACAGACAGAGTACACTTGTTTATGAGAGAAAGAGAAGAGAGAGAGACAGAGAGAGGCAGAGAGAGAGAGAGAGCCTAAACAAGTCACTGCAGGGACTCTCTCTCTCTCTCTTTCTTTCTCTCTCTCCCCTCCTGGCCCTGTTACTATGGTTACAAGGTCAATGACCTTGGTGTAAAAACTGTTCTATAAACATTGAAATTCCAGGGAATTTCCCCAAAATACAGAACTGATTACCTTACAGTATACTGTAACAGTTCAGCAGTATTCAGCTTCCAACTGTGCTACTGAAACTGGCCCAGTTCTCCCAGGTCGCCCTGTTCTCCCAGGTCTCCCAGTTCACCCAGTTCTCCTAGGTCCCCCAGTTCTCCCAGGTCCACCAGTTCTCCTAGGTCCCCCAGTTCTCCCGGGTCCCCCAGTTCTCCCAGGTCCCCCAGTTCTCCCAGGTCCACCAGTTCACCCAGTTCTCACAGGTCCCCCAGTTCTCCTAGGTCCCCCCAGTTCTCCTAGGTCCCCCAGTTCTCCCAGGTCCCCCAGTTCTCCCAGGTCCACCAGTTCACCCAGTTCTCACAGGTCCCCCTGTTCTCCCAGTTCTCCCAGGTCCCCCAGTTCTCCCAGGTCCCCCAGGTCTCCGAGGTCCCCCAGTTCTCCCAGGTCCACCAGTTCACCCAGTTCTCACAGGTCCCCCTGTTCTCCCAGTTCTCCCAGGTCCCCCAGTTCTCCCAGGTCCCCCAGGTCTCCCAGGTCCCCCAGGTCTCCCAGTTCTCCGAGGTCCCCCAGTTCTCCCAGGTCCCCCAGTTCTCCCAGGTCTCCCAGTTCTCCGAGGTCCCCCAGTTCTCCAAGGTCCCCCAGTTCTCCAAGGTCCCCCAGTTCTCCCAGGTCCCCCAGGTCCCCCAGTTCTCCTAGGTCTCCCAGGTCCCCCAGTTCTCCCAGGTCCCCCAGTTCTCCTAGGTCTCCCAGGTCCCCCAGTTCTCCTAGGTCTCCCAGGTCCCCCAGTTCTCCTAGGTCTCCCAGGTCCCCCAGTTCTCCTAGGTCTCCCAGGTCCCCCAGTTCTCCCAGGTCCCCCAGTTCTCCCAGGTCCCCCAGTTCTCCCAGGTCAGGCTATACAGGCTATATACAGGTTATATACAGGCTATATACAGGCTATATACAGGCTATATACAGGCTATATACAGGTTATATACAGGTTATATACAGGCTATATACAGGTTATATACAGGCTATATACAGGTTATATACAGGCTATATACAGGTTATATACAGGCTATATACAGGCTATATACAGGTTATATACAGGCTATATACAGGTTATATACAGGCAATATCCCCCAAGGCCTTTAAAAGGTTTCAACAGATTTACCCCCAAAAATACATTTACGCTTTTTAGTTTAGATGTAGGGGCCTTTGAAGCAGACACACACATATATACAGAGACACACACATAGACACCACACAGAGAGACACACACACCACACAGAGAGACACACACACCACACAGAGAGACACACACACACAGAGAGAGAGACACACACACACAGACAGAGAGAGAGACACACACACACATCATAGAGCTGATCGACAACAGACTGGTAGAACTATGTCCTTATAGAGGATACTATATAATGTCATCATAGAGCTGATCGACAACAGACTGGTAGAACTATGTCCTTATAGAGGATACTATATAATGTCATCATAGAGCTGATCTACAACAGACTGGTAGAACTATGTCCTTATAGAGGATACTATATAATGTCATCATAGAGCGGATCTACAACAGACTGGTAGAACTATGTCCTTATAGAGACTACTATATAATGTCATCATAGAGCTGATCGACAACAGACTGGTTGAACTATGTCCTTATCGAGGATACTATATAATGTCATCATAGAGCTGATCTACAACAGTCTGGTAGAACTATGTCCTTATAGAGGATACTATATAATGTCATCATAGAGCTGAACTATGTCCTTATAGAGGATACTATGCACTGTGTGGACAAAACATTAAGAACACCTTCCTAATATTGAGTTGCACCACCCCCTTTCACCTGGATTCACCTGGTTAGTCTGTCACGGAAAGACCAGGTGTTCTTAATGTTTTGCACACTCAGTGTCTAATCTCCCTCCCCGAGTGTGTATGTGTGTGTGTGTGTGTGTGTGTGTGCGCGCGCGTGCGCGTGTGTGTGTGTGTGTGTGTGTGTGTGTGTGTGTGTGCGTGTGTGTGCGTATGTTACCACTAACCTGCAGACGAGCGTGGCGATGATGACGCACCAGGCGGTACAGCAGCAGTCAGGGTTGGGGGGCTGGTGTGTGTGTGAGTGAGAGTGTGTGTCGTCATGGTTCTTGCTTCGGCGGCAGCACAGCCAGAAAGAGTAGAAGAGGAGGAAGAGGAGGTCCAGAGCCAGACACACCAACGCTATTCCGCCTAGCAACAGCACCGACTGGGGAGAGAGAGACAGGATATGACATCACAACCACCTGGATCCTAAAATGACAAGTCAATAATCCTATTTTGGCCCTGTACAGAAACAAGCCTTTCCAACTGGACACAAACTGGTTGAGTCTACGTTGCTTCCACGTCATTTCAATAACAACATAAATCCTAAAATGTGATGACGTTGAATTAACGTGGGAAAACTGATTGGATTAGCAGAAAGTCATCAATGTAATGGAATCTGGGGAATGTTTGTCTGTTTTTCGCTCTCACCTTTTCACCTAAATCAACTGACTTCAGGTTCCAACACATTATTGAATTCACGCTAGTGGACAAACTCAATCAAATGTAAATCAAAAACCAGACGTTGAACTGACGTCTGTGCCCAGCGGGTTGCTCCCCTTTTCTGTGGACCATTTTGACAGAAACACAAGAGGCGGGAAAGGGAGGAAAGAGCATATGATGTCACAATGAGCATTGTAGGGTACAGGAAGAGAAGAGGAAGTTGATTGTAACTTAACACAAAGCAGCCTCAACTGAACCCCCACCCCGTCCCCCATCACTAACTCCTACAGTACAATCTCGTGTAGAGCTAAACATTATACATACAGACGTCAGATCTTCATTTTGTCGCTGATCATTTTCCTGCGCAACAGGAAATTCAAATTAGCCTCGTGATTTAGATACGTTCACTAATACACATGCAGTTCTCCTTCTCTCCATGCAGGGGCAGTCGAGTCAATGAGGACCAGCCAGGTATCAAAATCATCCTCCCTCTCGCCCAAAATCATCCCCCCTCTAGCCCAAAATCATCCTCCCTCTCGCCCAAAATCATCCTCCCTCTCGCCCAAAATCATCCTCCCTCTCGCCCAAAATCATCCTCCCTCTCGCCAAAAATCATCCTCCCTCTCGCCAGAAATCATCCTCCCTCTCGCCCGAAATCATCCTCCCTCTCGCCCGAAATCATCCTCCCTCTCGCCCGAAATCATCCTCCCTCTCGCCCGAAATCATCCTCCCTCTCGCCCGAAATCATCCTCCCTCTCGCCCAAAATCATCCTCCCTCTCGCCCAAAATCATCCTCCCTCTCGCCCAAAATCATCCTCCCTCTCGCCCAAAATCATCCTCCCTCTCGCCCAAAATCATCCTCCCTCTCGCCCAAAATCATCCTCCCTCTCGCCCAAAATCATCCTCCCTCTCGCCCAAAATCATCCTCCCTCTCGCCCAAAATCATCCTCCCTCTCGCCCAAAATCATCCTCCCTCTCGCCCAAAATCATCCTCCCTCTCGCCCAAAATCATCCTCCCTCTCGCCCAAAATCATCCTCCCTCTCGTCCAAAATCATCCTCCCTCTCGCCCAAAATCATCCTCCCTCTCGTCCAAAATCATCCTCCCTCTCGTCCAAAATCATCCTCCCTCTCGTCCAAAATCATCCTCCCTCTCGTCCAAAATCATCCTCCCTCTCGTCCAAAATCATCCTCCCTCTCGTCCAAAATCATCCTCCCTCTCGTCCAAAATCATCCTCCCTCTCGTCCAAAATCATCCTCCCTCTCGTCCAAAATCATCCTCCCTCTCGTCCAAAATCATCCTCCCTCTCGCCAAAAATCATCCTCCCTCTCGCCAAAAATCATCCTCCCTCTCGCCAGAAATCATCCTCCCTCTCGCCCGAAATCATCCTCCCTCTCGCCCGAAATCATCCTCCCTCTCGCCCGAAATCATCCTCCCTCTCGCCCGAAATCATCCTCCCTCTCGCCCGAAATCATCCTCCCTCTCGCCCGAAATCATCCTCCCTCTCGCCCGAAATCATCCTCCCTCTCGCCCGAAATCATCCTCCCTCTCGCCCAAAATCATCCTCCCTCTCGCCCAAAATCATCCTCCCTCTCGCCCAAAATCATCCTCCCTCTCGCCCAAAATCATCCTCCCTCTCGCCCAAAATCATCCTCCCTCTCGTCCAAAATCATCCTCCCTCTCGCCCAAAATCATCCTCCCTCTCGTCCAAAATCATCCTCCCTCTCGTCCAAAATCATCCTCCCTCTCGTCCAAAATCATCCTCCCTCTCGTCCAAAATCATCCTCCCTCTCGTCCAAAATCATCCTCCCTCTCGTCCAAAATCATCCTCCCTCTCGTCCAAAATCATCCTCCCTCTCGTCCAAAATCATCCTCCCTCTCGTCCAAAATCATCCTCCCTCTCGTCCAAAATCATCCTCCCTCTCGTCCAAAATCATCCTCCCTCTCGTCCAAAATCATCCTCCCTCTCGTCCAAAATCATCCTCCCTCTCGTCCAAAATCATCCTCCCTCTCGTCCAAAATCATCCTCCCTCTCGTCCAAAATCATCCTCCCTCTCGTCCAAAATCATCCTCCCTCTCGTCCAAAATCATCCTCCCTCTCGTCCAAAATCATCCTCCCTCTCGTCCAAAATCATCCTCCCTCTCGTCCAAAATCATCCTCCCTCTCGTCCAAAATCATCCTCCCTCTCGTCCAAAATCATCCTCCCTCTCGTCCAAAATCATCCTCCCTCTCGTCCAAAATCATCCTCCCTCTCGTCCAAAATCATCCTCCCTCTCGTCCAAAATCATCCTCCCTCTCTCCCAAAATCATCCTCCCTCTCTCCCAAAATCATCCTCCCTCTCGCCCTCCTTCCAAGGCTGAAGTCTACTATAGTCTATCAAAACTAATACACCTAAACTATAGACTATCAAACTAATCCACCTAAACTATAGTCTACTATAGTCTATCAAAACTAATACACCTAAACTATAGTCTACTATAGTCTATCAAAACTAATACACCTAAACTATAGCCTACTGTAGACTATCAAAACTAATAAACCTAAACTATAGACTATCAAACTAATTATAGTCTACTGTAGACTATCAAAACTCATACACCTACACTATAGTCTACCGTAGACTGTCAAAACTAATACACCTAAACTGTAGTCTATCAAAACTAATGCACCTAAACTGTAGTCTATCAAAACTAATACACCTAAACTATAGTCTATCAAAACTAATACACCTAAACTATAGTCTATCAAAACTAATACACCTAAACTATAGTCTACTATAGTCTATCAAAACTAATACACCTAAACTATAGCCTACTGTAGACTATCAAAACTAATAAACCTAAACTATAGACTATCAAACTAATTATAGTCTACTGTAGACTATCAAAACTCATACACCTACACTATAGTCTACCGTAGACTGTCAAAACTAATACACCTAAACTGTAGTCTATCAAAACTAATGCACCTAAACTGTAGTCTATCAAAACTAATACACCTAAACTATAGTCTATCAAAACTAATACACCTAAACTATAGTCTATCAAAACTAATACACCTAAACTATAGTCTATCAAAACTAATACACCTAAACTATAGTCTATCAAAACTAATACACCTAAACTATAGTCTATCAAAACTAATACACCTAAACTATAGTCTATCAAAACTAATACACCTAAACTATAGTCTATCAAAACTAATACACCTAAACTATAGTCTATAAAAACTAATACAACTAAACTATAGTTTATCAAAATGAATACACCTAAACTATAGTCTACTATAGTCTATCAAACTAATCCACCTAAACTATAGCCTACTATAGTCTATCAAAACTAATACACCTAAACTATAGTCTACTGTAGTCTATCAAAACTAATAAACCTAAACTGTAGTCTACTGTAGTCTATCAAACTAATACACCTAAACTATAGTCTATCAAAACTAATACACCTAAACTATAGTCTATCAAAACTAATACAATACAGGGATTGTGAAAAACTGAGTTTAAATGTATTTGGCTAAAGTGTATGTAAACTTCCGATTTCAGCTCTCTCTCTCTATATATATATATTATAAAAGAGGACATCTGAAGGTTTCTAGTGAACCTGAGGTTACGAATCAGCTGTCTCTATATATATATATTATAAAAGAGGACATCTGAAGGTTTCTAGTGAACCTGAGGTTATGAATCAGCTGTCTCTATATATATATATTATAAAAGAGGACATCTGAAGGTTTCTAGTGAACCTGAGGTTATGAATCAGCTGTCTCTATATATATATATTATAAAAGAGGACATCTGAAGGTTTCTAGTGAACCTGAGGTTATGAATCAGCTGTCTCTATATATATATATTATAAAAGAGGACATCTGAAGGTTTCTAGTGAACCTGAGGTTATGAATCAGCTGTCTCTATATATATATATATATTATAAAAGAGGACATCTGAAGGTTTCTAGTGAACCTGAGGTTATGAATCAGCTGTCAAAATGTAGCTTAATCGTGGGGTGATGTATCGGTTAGGACCGCTGCCGTCACACACACAGGACGCTTTGGGGTAACGGAAGCAGAAGTTCGGGGAGCAGTGTGTGTCAGATCCAACACACAGATCACACACACTCTGAACACTTTGATGCCTAACAGAGAGAGAGAGAGAGAGAGAGAGAGAGGGGTGTTTGTTTTGACTCAAAAAAGAGAGAACCAGATGAGAGAAAGCAGGAGGGGGGTGGGAGAATGATGCATGTCTGGCAGAAGATGAAAGGGAAGGAAAAAGAGAAAGAAAGGGGAGAGGGGCTGCCAAAGGTTTGACCTGTGAGTAGGTTGTTGACAAAGCATGTGACATAAAATTATATTTGGTTTATGGTCTTTATCTGTGACATGATATAACACACAGCAGGAGATGTCTGCTCAGAAAGCATGAAGAATGTTTCCTGTCCTCCAGGATACACATGGAAAAGCATTCTGCTCCAGAACACGCCGAGACAATGTCTGTAGGTTCCCAGAATAGTGTA